>NC_074715.1:7500-62500 GCF_947242115.1 Biomphalaria glabrata | reverse complement strand
CAATTTTAATTTCTAGATCTACGAAGTTTACACGATTCTTTAAAAAAATTAGTTGATTTAAGAAATTGTTGGATAAAATTAAACTTTAAAAAGAATTAAGCAAAGTTATAGATCTCTAGATTCTTATCTACATAGGACTAATGCCTGTGTTAAAGCGTCCATAGACAACCAATCATATAAGAGAAAAAAAATCACGCGAACCAATAGGATTATTCTTGTCTATAAACAGAAGATATATATATATATGTCTTAGCAGTTCTTTTTATAGTCAAGAAACGCATTTATATAGGAGGGAAGAAACTTCAAACTTAAATCATTAATTTCCAAACATGGCGGGCTCCCTTTAACCATTGTGTATGAACTCTTTCTGGCAATGAACCTTTAATACACAATAAATATAAAGAAATATACACAACATTAAAAAAACAATTACAAGAAAATTTAGCTATTAGGATTAAATGGGGAAAAGATTTAAATATAACAGATTTGCAAAAATAAATATAAATATAAATAAAAATGAATGCTAATAACTCATAAGTCTTTAAAAAAAAATATATATAGTTTGGCAATACTCATTTTAAGGAACACCTTCAAAATTTTTGTGAATGTTTTTTTTTTTTTTTACACCAATTTCTGGACATTTGCTGTCAACATTTTATAGACCGTTGCTGTCACCTTTTTCTGGACCTTTGCTGTCATCATTTTATTGGAACTCTGCTGTCATCATTTTCTGGACCCATTCCTGTGACCATTTTATGGATCTTTGCTGCAGCCTACTCCGCGATCATACTCAAAATCCTGGAATATGACTTTGATAAAAATGTCTTTTTATTTTGTTTGTTTTTTTATTTTTTTTTATTTTTTAAGAAATTTTCCTTGTGTTAATTATTAATTTAGAATGATGTTTTTGTGTTTTTTCTTGGGAAAAAAAAAAAAAAGCTCAATAAAGAGGCCTATAGCCCAAAAAAGAGGCGACGCCCAAAAAAAGAGGCAAAGAAAAGAGGCAAAAGCCCAAGGATTCCTAGGATGTACTAAGCTAGACAACTGAAGTCAAAGCTAAAAAGCTGAGGTTTCCTAAAAAAAAAAAAAAAAAAAAAAATTTTGTATGAATATCAAGTAAAAACAATTAATCTTTTGGTCATTTTCAGCTCTTATATGACAAGGTGACCATTATTAAATGCATTTTTTACATAAAAAAATAATATTTTTCAATGTAATCATTAAGTAAAATGCGTGCAGCACGGGGCTTTAGTGCATGAATGCTTACAAATAGTGGCGTCCCATACACGACAGCAGGATGCTATTCGACTAGATATAAGCCTAGATCTATTTTAATTCAATATTTATTTCAACTTTATCTTCATAATAATACATGTCAATAGCACCTTAAATTTTAATCAAATTATAACTTCACAGAACTATTTATGTCTCTAAGTAGACCTTGCTACCACTGTCGAGATTTTTTGCATTGTCTAGGCGCTGGATCAAGATTAAAAGTATTTTCCAAGGGGGGAATAACCTAGTTGATTTTTAATATCGCCAGCTTAAAAAATTTAAATGTATGTAATACATATATCAAGATCTACACAAAAAAAATAATTTGAAAACTAAGGGCTTAATTAAATGACATTATAATATTTTGTTACTCGCCAGCATTGATTATTTCAACCAAACAATTGAAATAGCCTTATTTTTAACTTTTCACAATTTCTTTTTAATTAAGGGTCACCAAATTCACCTTGCCTATGGCATCCAATCACCAAAGGCCAGCACTGCCAGCACAATGGCCATATGCAAATACATTTCCCCAACTAATGTCAGGTACCCATTAAAGTTGGGTGGGTTACTCCGAGGCGCCCTTTTAATTCCTGAATTTAAAAAAAAATTCTAATCTTTGCTAGAGACCATAGTCTTGAGTAAACTTAGAAATAAGATGAGATTGTCTAGATGACTAACAAGATCTAGTGACAATCTAGTCTAGAGTCTATTGAAAAATATAGAAATAGAATATATTATTTAGCTTTAGATCTAGAATCTAAAATTATTATAAACTCTAATCAAGATTGACTAGATCATGATAGATGAGTAGAGATCTAAATTTATGTTCTCTATGTTAGATAATACTTTTTGCATCCATTTTTTGGTATACACTTCTTTCACCTACTAACTAGATGATTTGGTGGCTGAAGGTTACAACATCATAAAAACTGGGGTTTTGAATTCCAGGATATTTATGATAATTCCAAGTCAACCCAACTCTAATGGGTACCTAAGATCAGTTGAGGAAAAGATAGGTGTAAGATAATACCTTAATAACATTCAGTAATAGTAAATAATTACCTGATGCATGGCTAGTCCAGCTTTTTCTGGAAATGTTCCAGCCCAGTGCACACATCTTCACAATGAATCTAATTACTGCAAAATAAAAGGTAAACTTGCATCATGTGAAATAAAAAATAATTAAATTTTTATTCAACCAGTGTCAATATGAAAAGTCATCACAAAAAAGCAAATTTTGATTATAATAGCTAAAGCAAAAAAAAATAAATAAATCAAATCTAAATAACCTAAAAAAAATAAAATATAAGTTTGATTCTGAAAGGCCATAATAAAATAATACAACATAATTTCAGACAGCCACTACAAATAACACAAAAGTCGATTCCAAGCAGTCATAAAGAAAAGTTATCAAGTAGATTCCAAATATTAACTGCCAAAAAATAATCAAGTCAATTCTAAATAACAACAAACAAACAAACAAAAAAATGCAAAAGTCTGATTCCAAACAGCCATCACAAAAAAAAAGCAATTAATTTAAACAACCACTACGAAAAACACAATATCAGACATTGATCATAAAAACACACAAATCCGATGAAGAGCTTAAGTAATATACACATGTCTGATTCCAAACAGCCATCTCCAAAGAAGAAAATGTCAATTTATTCAGCTACAAAAAAAAAGCACATGATTCTTTAAAAAAAAAAAAAAAATCCGATACTGAACAATGATCACAAAAAACACACAAGTCTAATTTCAAACAGAGCTCATAAAAAGCCATCACAAAAAAAAGCCCACAAGTCTAATGCAGAACATTGATCACAAAAACGCACAAGTCCAATTTAAAACATTGATAAAAGAAAAACAAACAAATCTGATAAAGAACATCAATTAAAAAAACACATGTCCAAACTGCCATCAATAAAGACCCAAATGTCAATTCAATCAGCCACTACTAAAAGAAGCTGTTGATTAAAAAAAAAAAAAAAAAGTCTTATGCCGAACATTGATCACAAAAAAAAAAAACACCAAGTCAAGTTTCGAACACCACACCGATCATAAAAAGGAGGCACAAGTCAGACTTCTAATAGCCATCACATAAAATAAACAAATAAAAATGCCATTCTAAAAAAACACAAAGTAAATGCACAACTCGGAATGTGAATATCCATCACAGAAAAACACAAGTCTTTTTCAAACAGCCCACACAAAAAAGCAGAAGTATGATTAAAAACACCTATCACAAAAATTTTAATAACCACCAAAAAAAATGCGCAAGTCGGATTTCTATTACTGATCATAAAAAAGCACAAGTCCAATTCTGAAAATCGATAACATAATCACACAAGTCCGATTCCAGTCAGCCATTACAAAAAAGCACAATTTCATTCCAAACAGCCATCACAAAAAAGCGAATATCTATTAAAAAAAGCCACTATACAAAACACGTTGATTCTAAAAAAAAACAAAAAAAAACACAAGTCTGATGTCGAACATCAGTTACAAAAAAAAAATTAAAAATGTCCATTCTAAATAATTATAAAATGAATGCACAAGTTTGATTCCAAACAGCAATCACAAAAAGCATATGTCGATTCAAACAGCCACTACGAAAAACTTGAATGCAAATTCTTAATGACCACATAAAAAAAAAATAAAATTTACAAATTCTATTCCAAGCATTAATCACAAAAATGACAAGTAAGAATCAAAATACATTAAACATTAAATTCTTACCATTACCTATCAATCAGTCTGCTGAACCATGGGGGCACCACACAAGATCTGTCAACATCCCTTCTATATTCCTCTCTGTACTTAGTCCTGGATAAACCATTTCATGGCAGACCTGCACATTCTTTGATGTCTTCACATTGCTCTCTGTCTTTCATTCTTCATCCTGGAACTCAACAGTGAAAGGACCATAACCCTGGTATTATTTTCTGGAAATAAAAAAAGTGATTAAGTCCCTTAATGTAATTAACACCAATTTTTATAATTGTTTTACAAAATACATTAAATTCTTATCATTACCTATCAATCAGTCTGTTGAACCATGGGGGCACCACACAAGATCTGTCAACAACTCTTCTATATTCCTCTCTGTACTTAGCCATGGATAAACCATTTCATGGCAGACTTGTCCATTCTTTGATGTCTTCCCATCTCTCTTTCTTCCTTCTTTGTACACAAATGGGGAAAAAATGGACCATAATTCTTAAAAAAGAAATTTAAAATCATTAAATAAAATTTAATTTAATTTCTAATTATTAATAAAATATCTTACCAGAATGCTAGCCACTCTTTCTAAAACTATGACCAGTGCCTTATTTAAATCTTGAATTATATTTCTAGTCTAGGAGTTCCAACCAATTTTGTTGTATACAAAGGCCATGATACTGATTATAGGAATATGCCAGATGTCTGTTTCAGCATCTGAGTAAATAAATTAATGAAACTCCTATGACTCTATGTTAGGGTACTGTCATCTTTCATATCTGTATTTAAAAAAAAAACAAAAAAAAAAAACTGGACATACATTCCTCATAATCAGTTCCCATCCTGTTTGTCATTTAAATATTTTGGACATTCCTTTTACATTCCAGCCAAGATCTCGCAGCGGACAGTAGAAAATGGCAGTATGAACTTCAGATCATTGTGTAAACCATCTCGTGCAAACCACAAAACCAGGCAGTTTTATCAAGATCCACCTAAGAATGAAAAATACTATAAGGTACACTTTCACATTACATCTAGAAAAGGATAGCTATATTTAACTTGATCTAGTAGAAGATGTACAACTATCATACCCATATAATGTAGATTAACAAACTGATTCAAGATAAATACTATTAAGCCAATCCTACACCCATACTACTTGTATACATAAAATTGGGTGGATCTAGAATTTTAGATCTAGATAGACTAGATTCTTATTAAAATTCTAGATCTTTTCTATTAAGTAATAAAAACCTTTAAAATGTATTTTAATATGGATGAAGCTGAACAGAAATGATTAGAAAATAGTCGATGCCAACACAGAGGCTCTTGTTGTCGTATGAGCCATAGTTGTCTATTGACTGAAGGTGGTGGAGATAATTCAACAAGATGATTTACAATGTAAATCAAGAGATCTGTCTAGGTTAGTTCATTATTTTTCTTGAAGATTTCTATGATCAAGTCTAGATTTTCTAGATCTAGCATCATATACAATAATTTCTAGAGATCTAGTGCTAAGTCCTATACATATGGGATCTAGATCTAATCAAGATCTATCTAAAATCAGAATAAAAAATATGGAATGTCACACTAGATTTAGAATAGAATAGCAAAGTTTTACCAATATCTAGATTTTTAGTCCAGTAAATCAACTTCTATAGATCAAGATATAAATTAAATTCACCTTTATCTATCCCATAGTCTGTTGGACTGTTAAGGCACCACACAAGTTTTGTCGACCATTCTTTTCCTCACCGTCTTTTGAATGACTAATTACTGAGAATAGTAAACCGTTATTGTTAAAGTATATACAGGTAATCAGTGCTTTTTTGTAAAGAAATAGGTGCCGGAGCTCAGTGATGGATTGCCTTTTAACAACTAATAAATAAATAATAAACTTTAAAAAACAAAATTAACTTTTTCGCTAAATTGAAAAAAGTGCCGGTACGCTGTACCAGTGCTTACTGTAATGCTGCTGACCTGAAAAATTGTAGTTAAACTAAATAATACAGTAATATTAAGCCCATACTAATTAGTCTTAGATATATAGATCTAGAAATTATATTGACATTGTGTAGATCTAGTCAATCTAGATTTCAAAGCAAAGAAAACAGAAGAACGGTAGACCATAAGGCAAAGACGAAAGCATCGACAAGGAATAAGCTGAAGAAATCCAAAATATTTATTGAAAATTTTTAGTTAGATCTAGATTAATAATCTAGAATACTAGGACTATAGTAATCTATACATTCTTTTCTAGACTCTATTAGACAAACTCTAATGATGATTCTAATATTAAATATGTAGACCTAGAGCAGTGGTTCCCATACTTTTTTGTCTCGTAGACCCATTGCCATGTTTTCTGCTTTTCGGTAGACCCCCTGCTTAACTTATATTTTTTAAAATTTTTTTATTTTTTTTTTTTATTATTTTTTTATTTTTTTTTTTTTTTTAGATAAATTTTTTTTTTTTTTTTTTTTTTAATTTTTTTTTAAATTTTTTAAATTTTTTTTTTTAATTTTTATTTTTTTTATCTTTTTTATTATTATTTTTTTATATTTTTTTTTCTAATTTTTTTTTCCTTTTTTTTTCTTTTTTTTTTTTTAAATTTTTTAAAAAATTTTATTTGAATTTTTTTTAATTATTTTTTTAAATTTTTTTTTTGAATTTTTAAAAAAATTTTTTTTATAATTTTTTTTTAATAATTTTTTTTTTTTTTTTTTTTAAATTTTTAAATTTTTAAAAATTTTTATTTTCTCATTTTTAATTTTTTTTAAATTTTTTTTTAGATAAATTTTTTTCCCGGGACTGATTTCACTATAGACCAGTAGTTCCCAAACTTTTTTGTCTCGTAGACTTCTTGCCATGTTTTATGCTTTTTGGTAGACCCCCTGCTTAGCTTATATTATTTACATAACAATAATTTTTAATAATAAAAAACTGCATTTTAATATTACATAGCATACTAACTATCAGTACCTAAAACGCAATTTAACTATTATTTAATACAAAACTATACGATTGAGCTTTTTATAAGCAAAATTGTAGTCAAACTGAATATCCATTTGGTTGGATCAATAAAAATTAACTTATCTTAGAATGGACCTCATTCACCAACATTTAGTCACATGATTTTATTAGTAAAACAATGAAAAAAACTGTCTCGTGACAACCATCATGAATTACACATGAGATCGTAAATTATATAGAAGAGATATAGCACCACGTGGCTAAATGTTGTTTGTTAACAATTGGTGAATAAGGTCCATTGAAAACTATCTAAGATCCATAATGCCCCCTGTAATGAAGAATAAGAAATTACAGAAATAGTTAAGACTAACATTAGCCTGACAATAAAATGTATAGTTCTTATTTAATTAGCTTTCTTGACATTATTATAATTAAGCCACACAAGAAAACATGTAAATTGTCATTAGCTTTAACAAAGCTTCATTGATGTCTTTGTTGATTTGTGGAGAGGTATCAATCTTGGCTAGTATGCTGAAAAAAAATAGAAAAGAATATTTATTAAACTGCTTTATAAATAAACTAAATCCATAACATATATAAATTAAAATGTATGTAATACATATATCAAGATCTACACAAAAAAAATAATTTGAAAACTAAGGGCTTAATTAAATGACATTATAATATTTTGTTACTCGCCAGCATTGATTATTTCAACCAAACAATTGAAATAGCCTTATTTTTAACTTTTCACAATTTTTTTTTAATTAAGGGCCACCAAATTCACCTTGCCTATGGCATCCAATCACCAAAGGCCAGCACTGCCAGCACAATGGCCATATGCAAATACATTTCCCCAACTAATGTCAGGTACCCATTAAAGTTGGGTGGGTTACTCCGAGGCGCCCATTTAATTCCTGATTTTAAAAAAAAATTCTAATCTTTGCTAGAGACCATAGTCTTGAGTAAACTTAGAAATAAGATGAGATTGTCTAGATGACTAACAAGATCTAGTGACAATCTAGTCTAGAGTCTATTGAAAAATATAGAAATAGAATATATTATTTAGCTTTAGATCTAGAATCTAAAATTATTATAAACTCTAATCAAGATTGACTAGATCATGATAGATGAGTAGAGATCTAAATTTATGTTCTCTATGTTAGATAATAGTTTTTGCATCCATTTTTTGGTATACACTTCTTTCACCTACTAACTAGATGATTTGGTGGCTGAAGGTTACAACATCATAAAAACTGGGGTTTTGAATTCCAGGATATTTATGATAATTCCAAGTCAACCCAACTCTAATGGGTACCTAAGATCAGTTGAGGAAAAGATAGGTGTAAGATAATACCTTAATAACATTCAGTAATAGTAGATAATTACCTGATGCATGGCTAGTCCAGCTTTCTCTGGAAATGTTCCAGCCCAGTGCACACATCTTCACAATGAATCTAATTACTGCAAAATAAAAGGTAAACTTGCATCATGTGAAATAAAAAATAATTAAATTTTTATTCAACCAGTGTCAATATGAAAAGTCATCACAAAAAAGCAAATTTGGATTATAATAGCTAAAGCAAAAAAAATAAATAAATCAAATCTAAATAACCTAAAAAAAATAAAATATAAGTTTGATTCTGAAAGGCAATAATAAAATAATACAACATAATTTCAGACAGCCACTACAAATAACACAAAAGTCGATTCCAAGCAGTCATAAAGAAAGTTATCAAGTAGATTCCAAATAGTAACTGCCAAAAAATAATCAAGTCAATTCTAAATAACAACAAACAAACAAACAAAAAAATGCAAAAGTCTGATTCCAAACAGCCATCACAAAAAAAAAGCAATTAATTTAAACAACCACTACGAAAAACACAATATCAGACATTGATCATAAAAACACACAAATCCGATGAAGAGCTTAAGTAATATACACATGTCTGATTCCAAACAGCCATCTCCAAAGAAGAAAATGTCAATTCATTCAGCTACAAAAAAAAAGCACATGATTCTTTAAAAAAAAAATAAAAAAATCCGATACTGAACAATGATCACAAAAAACACACAAGTCTAATTTCAAACAGAGCTCATAAAAAGCCATCACAAAAAAAAGCCCACAAGTCTAATGCAGAACATTGATCACAAAAACGCACAAGTCCAATTTAAAACATTGATAAAAGAAAAACAAACAAATCTGATAAAGAACATCAATTAAAAAAACACATGTCCAAACTGCCATCAATAAAGACCCAAATGTCAATTCAATCAGCCACTACTAAAAAAAGCTGTTGATTAAAAAAAAAAAAAAAGTCTTATGCCGAACATTGATCACAAAAAAAAACACCACCAAGTCAAGTTTCGAACACCACACCGATCATAAAAAGGAGGCACAAGTCAGACTTCTAATAGCCATCACATAAAATAAACAAATAAAAATGCCATTCTAAAAAAACACAAAGTAAATGCACAACTCGGAATGTGAATATCCATCACAGAAAAACACAAGTCTTTTTCAAACAGCCCACACAAAAAAGCAGAAGTATGATTAAAAACACCTATCACAAAAATTTTAATAACCACCAAAAAAAATGCGCAAGTCGGATTTCTATTACTGATCATAAAAAGGCACAAGTCCAATTCTGAAAATCGATAACATAATCACACAAATCCGATTCCAGTCAGCCATTACAAAAAAGCACAATTTCATTCCAAACAGCCATCACAAAAAAGCGAATATCTATTAAAAAAGCCACTATACAAAACACGTTGATTCTAAAAAAAACACAAAAAAACACAAGTCTGATGTCGAACATTAGTTACAAAAAAAAAATTAAAAAATGTCCATTCTAAATAATTATAAAATGAATGCACAAGTTTGATTCCAAACAGCAATCACAAAAGCATATGTCGATTCAAACAGCCACTACGAAAAACTTGAATGCAAATTCTAATTAACCACATAAAAAAAAAAAAATTACAAATTCTATTCCGAGCATTAATCACAAAAATGACAAGTAAGAATCAAAATACATTAAACATTAAATTCTTACCATTACCTATCAATCAGTCTGCTGAACCATGGGGGCACCACACAAGATCTGTCAACATCCCTTCTATATTCCTCTCTGTACTTAGTCCTGGATAAACCATTTCATGGCAGACCTGCACATTCTTTGATGTCTTCACATTGCTCTCTGTCTTTCATTCTTCATCCTGGAACTCAACAGTGAAAGGACCATAACCCTGGTATTATTTTCTGGAAATAAAAAAGTGATTAAGTCCCTTAATGTAATTAACACCAATTTTTATAATTGTTTTACAAAATACATTAAATTCTTATCATTACCTATCAATCAGTCTGTTGAACCATGGGGGCACCACACAAGATCTGTCAACAGCCCTTCTATATATATAGATATCTTGATTTTCGTAGACAATTTTGTTGTATACAAAGGCCATGATACTGATTATAGGAATATGCCAGGTGTCTGTTTCAGCATCTGAGTAAATAAATTAATGAAACTCCTATGACTCTATGTTAGGGTACTGTCATCTTTCATATCTGTATTTAAAAAAAAAAAAAAAAAAAACTGGACATACATTCCTCATAATCAGTTCCCATCCTGTTTGTCATTTAAATATTTTGGACATTCCTTTTACATTCCAGCCAAGATCTCGCAGCGGACAGTAGAAAATGGCAGTATGAACTTCAGATCATTGTGTAAACCATCTCGTGCAAACCACAAAACCAGGCAGTTTTATCAAGATCCACCTAAGAATGAAAAATACTATAAGGTACACTTTCACATTACATCTAGAAAAGGATAGCTATATTTAACTTGATCTAGTAGAAGATGTACAACTATCATACCCATATAATGTAGATTAACAAACTGATTCAAGATAAATACTATTAAGCCAATCCTACACCCATACTACTTGTATACATAAAATTGGGTGGATCTAGAATTTTAGATCTAGATAGACTAGATTCTTATTAAAATTCTAAATCTTTTCTATTAAGTAATAAAAACCTTTAAATGTATTTTAATATGGATGAAGCTGAACAGAAATGATTGGAAAATAGTCGATGCCAACGCAGAGGCTCTTGTTCTCGTATGAGCCATAGTTGTCTATTGACTGAAGGTGGTGGAGATAATTCAACAAGATGATTTACAATGTAATTCAAGAGATCTGTCTAGGTTAGTTCGTTATTTTTCTTGAAGATTTCTATGATCAAGTCTAGATTTTCTAGATCTAGCATCACATACAATAATTTCTAGAGATCTAGTGCTAAGTCCAATACATATGGGATCTAGATCTAATCAAGATCTATCTAAAATCAGAATAAAAAATATGGAATGTCACACTAGATTTAGAATAGAATAGCAAAGTTTTACCAATATCTAGATTCCAGTCAGCCATTACAAAAAAGCAAAATTTCATTCCAAACAGCCATCACGAAAAAAGCGAATTTCTATTCAAACAGCCACTATACAAAACAAGTTGATTCTAAAAAAAAACAAAAAACAACACAAGTCCGATGTCGAAAATCAGTTAAAAAAAATAAAAAATATCCATTCTAAATAATTATAAAATGAATGCACAAGTTTGATTCCAAACAGCAATTACAAAAAGTATATGTCAATTCAAACAACCTCTACGAAAAACTTAAATGCAAATTCAATGGATGGCTGCCTGGTCGTGAAGTTTGCGCGCTGGACTGTCGTTTGGATTTATCGACGGTCGAGGGTTCAAACCCTGCCCGCTCCCATCCCCCGTCGTCCTGCGGGAGGTTTGGAATAGGAAGTAAACTATCTTCAACTCTGAAGGAACATCCGAATTATGTAAAACATTTTACAAACATTTTAAATAACCACATAAAAAAAAAATTAAAATGTACAAATTCTATTCCGAGCATTAATCCATTCTTTGATGTCTTCACATTGCTCTCTGTCTTTCATTCTTGATCCTGGAACTCAATGGTGAAAGGACCATAACCCTGGTATTATTTCCTGAAAATAAAAAAAGACTGATTAAGTCCCTTAATGTAATTAACTTCAATTTTTTACAAAATACATTAAATTCTTACCATTACCTAATGATCAATCTGATGAACCATGGGGGCATCACACAAGATCTGTCAACAGCCCTTCTATATTCCTCTCTGTACTTAGCCCTGGATAAACCATTTTATGGCAGACCTACCCATTCTATCATGTCTTCACATTGCTCTCTGTCTTTCATTCTTCATCCTAAAACTCAATGGTGAAAGGACCATAACCCTTGTATTATTTTCTGGAAATAAAAAAAGACTGATTAAGTCCCTTAATGTAATTATCACCTATTTTTTTACAAAATTCATTAAATTCTTACCATTACCTATCAATCAGTCTGTTGAACCATAAGGGCACCACACAAGATCTGTCAACAGTCCTTCTATATTCCTCTCTGTACTTAGTCCTGGATAAACCATTTCATGGCAGACCTGCCCATTCTTTGATGTCTTTACATTGCTCTCTGTCTTTCATTCTTCATCCTGGAACTCAATGGTGAAAGGACCATAACCCTCGTATTATTTTATGGAAATAAAAAAAGACTGATTAAGTCCCTTTAATGTAATTAACACCAATTTTTTTTACAAAATACATTAAATTCTTACCATTACCTATCAATCTGTTGAACTATGGGGGCACCACACAAGATCTGTCAACAGCCCTTCTATATATATAGATATCTTGATTTTCGTAGACAAGCCTTATAATTTCTTTATTAAGTTGATTTGGGAAATACCAATAATAAAATACAAAGCTTTGATAGCAAGCCTGTAGATTTTCGCAAATTGTGGTCCTAACGTTTTGATTCTGACGAATTTCATTCTTAGTTAGCATCTAGGAGGTAAAAGGAACATGTGTACTAAATTTCACTTGAATAGAATCGAAAGTTTAAGAGATATCTTGATTTTCGTAGACAAGTCTTATAATTTCTTTATTAAGTTGATTTGGGAAATACCAAAAATAAAATAAAAAGCTTTGATAGCAAGCCTATGGTTTTTTGCAAATTGTGGTCCCAACGTTTTGATTCTCTCGAAACTCGTTCTTAGTAAGCATCTCGGAGGTAAAAGAAACCTGTATACTTTAAATAAAAAAAGACTGATTAAGTCCCTTAATGTAATTAACACCAATTTTTTACAAAATACATTAAATTCTTAACATTATCTAATGATCAATCTGTTGAACCATGGAAGCACCACACAAGATCTGTCATTAGCCCTTCTATATTCCTCTCTGTACTTAGCCCTGGATAAACCATTTCATGGCAGACCTGCCCATTCTTTGATGTCTTCACATTGCTCTCTGTCTTTCATTCTTCATCCTGGAACTCAATGGTGAAAGGACCATAACCCTCGTATTATTTTCTGGAAAAAAAAAGACTGATTAAGTCCCTTAATGTAAGGGTTATATATAGATATCTTGATTTTCAAAGACAAGCCTTATAATTTCCTCATTAAGTTGATTTGGAAAATACCAATAAGAAAATACAAAGCTTTGATAGCAAGCCTGTGGTTTTTCACATATTGTGGTCCCATTGTTTTGATTCTGACGAAAACCGTTCTTAGTAAGCATCTAGGAGGTAAAAGGAACTTTTGTACTAAATTTCACTTAAAAAGAAGCGACAGTTTAAGAGATATCTTAATTTTCGAAAACAAGCCTTATAATTTCCTTATTAAGTTGATTTGAGAAATACCAAAAAAAAATACAAAGCTTTGATAGCAAGCCTGTGGTTTTACAAAAATTTTGGTCCCAACGTTTTGATTCTATCGAAACCCGTTATTGGTAAGCATCTAGGAGGTAAAAGAAACCTGTGTACTAAATTTCACTTGAATAGAATCCACAGTTTAAGAGATATCTTGATTTTTGAAGACAAGCTTTAAAATTTCCTTCTTAAGTTGATTTGGAAATACCAATAAGAAAAAACAAAGCTTTGATAGCAAGCCTGTGGTTTTTCACATATTGTGGTCCCAACGTTTTGATTCTGACGAAAACCGTTCTTAGTAAGCATCTAGGAGGTAAAAGGAACTTGTGTACTAAATTTCACTTGAATAGAAGCGACAAATTAAAAGATATCCTGATTTTCGTAGACAAGTCTTATAATTTCTTATTAAGTTGATTTTGGAAGTACCAAAAATAAAATACAAAGCTTTAATAGAAGGCCTGTGGTTTTACAAAAATTTTGGTTCCAACGTTTTGATTCTATCGAAACCCGTTATTAGTAAGCATCTAAGAGGTGAAAGAAACCTGTGTACTAAATTTCACTTGAATAGAATCGACAGTTAAAGAGATATCTTGATTTTCTAAAAGAAGCTTTATAATTCCCTTCTTAAGTTGATTTGGAAAATACCAATAAGAAAATAAAAAGCTTTGATTGCAAGCCTGTGATTTTTCACATATTGTGGTCCCAACGTTTTGATTCTGATAAAAACCGTTCTTAGTAAGCATTTGGGAGGTAAAAGGAACCTTCGTACTAAATTTCACTTGAATAGAAGCGACAGTTTAAGAGATATCTTGATTTTCGAAGACAAGCATTAAAATTTCCTTATTAAGTTGATTTGGGAAATACCAATAATAAAATACAAAGCTTTGATAGCAAGCCTTTTGTTTTAACACAAATTGTGGTCCTAACGTTTTGTTTCTGACGAAATCCGTTCTTAGTAAGCATCTAAGAGGTAAAAGGAACCTGTGTACTAAATTTCACTTGAATAGAATCGACAGTTAAAGAGATATCTTGATTTTCTAAAAGAAGCTTTATAATTCCCTTCTTAAGTTGATTTGGGAAATACCAAAAATAAAATACAAAGCTTTGAAAACAAGACTGTGGTTTTACACAAATTGTGGTTTCAACGTTTTGATTCTATCGAAACCCGTTCTTAGTACGCATCTAGGAGGTAAAAGGAACCTTCATACTAAATTTCACTTAAATAAAAGCGACAGTTTAAGAGATATCTTGATTTTCGAAAACAAGTTTTATATATTTCTTATTAAGTTGATTTGGGAAATACCAATAATAAAATACAAAGCTTTGATAGCAAGCCTGTGGTTTTTCGCAAATTGTGGTCCTAAGGTTTTGATTCTGACGAAATTCATTCTTAGTTAGCATCTAGGAGGTAAAAGGAACATGTGTACTAAATTTCACTTAAATATAGAAGCGATAGTTAAAGAGATATCTTGACTTTCGTAGACAAGTCTTATAATTTCTTTATTAAGTTGCTTTGGGAAATACCAAAAATAAAATACAAAGCTTTGATAGCAAGCCTATGGTTTTTTGCAAATTGTGGTCCCAACGTTTTGATTCTATAGAAAACCCGTTCTTAGTAAGCATCTAGGAGGTAAAAGGAACCTGTTTACTATAAATAAAAAAAAGACTGATTAAGTCCCTTAATGTAATTAACACCAATTTTTTTACAAAATACATTAAATTCTTACCATTACCTAATGATCAATATGTTGAACCATGGGGGCACCACACAAGATCTGTCAACAGTTCTTCTATATTCCTCTCTGTAATTAGCCCAGAATAAACCATTTCATGGCAGACCTGCCTATTTTTTGATGTCTTCACATTGCTCTCTTTCTTTCATTCTTCATCCTGGAACTCAATGGTGAAAGGACCATAACCCTCGTATTATTTTCTGGAAATACAAAAAAGACTGATTAAGTCCCTTAATGTAATTAAAACCAATTTTTTACAAAATACATTAAATTCTTACCATTACCTATCAATCAGTCTGTTAAACCATGGGGACACCACACAAGATCTTTCAACAGCCCTTCTATATATATATATATAGATATCTTGATTTTTGAAGACAAGCTTTATAATTTCCTTATTAAGCTGATTTGGGAAATACCAAAAATAAAATACAAAGCTTTGATAGCAAGCCTTTGGTTTTTCACATATTGTGGTCCCAACGTTTTGATTCTGACGAAAACCGTTCTTAGTAAGCATCTAGAAGGTAAAAGGAACTTGTGTACTAAATTTCATTTGAATAGAAGCGACAGTTTAAGCGATATCCTGATTTTCGTAAACAAGCCTTATAATTTCTTATTAAGTTTATTTGGAAAATACCAAAAATAAAATACAAAGCGTTGATAGCAAGCCTGTGGTTTTACAAAAATTTTGGTCCCAACGTTTTGATTCTATCGAAACCCGTTCTTAGTAAGCATCTAGGAGGTAAAAGGAACCTTCGTACTAAATTTCACTTGAATTAAAGCGACAGTTTAAGAGATATCTTAATTTTCGAAGACAAGCCTTAAAATTTCCTTATTAAGTTGATTTGGGAAATACCAATAATAAAATACAAAGCTTTGATAGCAAGCCTGTGGTTTTTCGCAAATTGTGGTCCTAACGTTTTGATTCTGACGAAATCCGTTCTTAGTAAGCATCTAAGAGGTAAAAGGAACCTGTGTACTAAATTTCACTTGAATAGAATCGACAGTTAAAGAGATATCTTAATTTTCGAAAAGAAGCTTTATAATTCCCTTCTTAAGTTGATTTGGGAAATACCAAAAATAAAATACAAAGCTTTGAAAACAAGCCTGTGGTTTTACACAAATTGTAGTCCCAACGTTTTGATTCTATCGAAACCCGTTCTTAGTACGCATCTAGGAGGTAAAAGGAACCTTCGTACTAAATTTCACTTAAATAGAAGCGACAGTTTAAGAGATATCTTGATTTTCAAAAACAAGCTTTATATATTCCTTATTAAGTTGATTTGGGAAATACCAATAATAAAATACAAAGCTTTGATAGCAAGCCTGTTGTTTTTTTGCAAATTGTGGTCCTAACGTTTTGATTCTGACGAAATTCATTCTTAGTTTTAGCATCTAGGAGGTAAAAGGAACATGTGTACTAAATTTCATTTGAATAGATACAATAGTTTAAGAGATATCTTGATTTTCTAAGACAAGCCTTAAAATTTTCTTATTAAGTTGATTTGGGAAATACCAAAAATAAAAAAAAAGCTTTGATAGCAAGCCTGTGGTTTTTTGCAAATTGTGGTCCTAACGTCTTGATTCTAACGAAATCCGTTCTTAGTAAGCATCTAAGAGGTAAAAGGAACCTGTGTACTAAATTTCACTTGAATAGAATCGACAGTTTAAGAGATATCTTTATTTTCGAAAAAAAACTTTATAATTCAATTCTTAAGTTGATTTTGGAAATACCAATAATAAAATACAAAGCTTTGATAGCAAGCCTTTGGTTTTCGCAAATTGTGGTCCTAACGTTTTGATTCTGACGAAATTCATTCTTAGTTAGCATCTAGGAGGTAAAAGGAACATGTGTACTAAATTTTACTTGAATAGAAGCGATAGTTAAAGAGATATCTTGATTTTCGTAGACAAGTCCTATAATTTCTTTATTAAGTTGCTTTGGGAAATACCAAAAATAAAATACAAAGCTTTGATAGCAAGCCTGTGGTTTTACACAAATTTTGGTCCCAACGTTTTGATTCTATCAAAACCCGTTCTAATTAAGCATCTAGGAGGTCAAAGGAACCTTCGTACTAAATTTCACTTAAATAGAAGCGACAGTTTAAGAGATATCTTGATTTTTGAAAACAAGCTTTATATATTCCTTATTAAGTTGATTTTGGAAATACCAATAATAAAATACAAAGCTTTGATAGCAAGCCTATGGTTTTTCGCAAATTGTGGTCCTAACGTTTTGATTCTGACGAAATTCATTCTTAGTTAGCATCTAGGAGGTAAAAGGAACATGTGTACTAAATTTTACTTGAATAGAAGCGATAGTTAAAGAGATATCTTGATTTTCGTAGACAAGTCCTATAATTTCTTTATTAAGTTGCTTTGGGAAATACCAAAAATAAAATACAAAGCTTTGATAGCAAGCCTATGGTTTTTCGCAAATTGTGGTCCTAACGTTTTGATTCTGACGAAATTCATTCTTAGTTAGCATCTAGGAGGTAAAAGGAACATGTGTACTAAATTTTACTTGAATAGAAGCTATAGTTAAAGAGATATCTTGATTTTCGTAGACAAATCTTATATTTTCTTTATTAAGTTGCTTTGGGAAATACCAAAAATAAAATACAAAGCTTTGATAGCAAGCCTATGGTTTTTCGCAAATTGTGGTCCTAACGTTTTGATTCTGACGAAATTCATTCTTAGTTAGCATCTAGGAGGTAAAAGGAACATGTGTACTAAATTTTACTTGAATAGAAGCGATAGTTAAAGAGATATCTTGATTTTCGTAGACAAATCTTATATTTTCTTTATTAAGTTGCTTTGGGAAATACCAAAAATAAAATACAAAGCTTTGATAGCAAGCCTATGGTTTTTTGCAAATTGTGGTCCCAACGTTTTGATTCTATCGAAACCCGTTATTAGTAAGCATCTAGGAGGTAAAAGGAACATGTGTACTAAATTTTACTTGAATAGAAGCGATAGTTAAAGAGATATCTTGATTTTCGTAGACAAATCTTATATTTTCTTTATTAAGTTGCTTTGGGAAATACCAAAAATAAAATACAAAGCTTTGATAGCAAGCCTATGGTTTTTTGCAAATTGTGGTCCCAACGTTTTGATTCTATCGAAACCCGTTCTTAGTAAGCATCTAGGAGGTAAAAGGAACCTGTGTACTATAAATAAAAAAAGACTGATTAAGTACTTTAATGTAATTAACACCATTTTTTTACAAAATACATTTAATTCTTACCATTACCTAATGATCAATATGTTGAACCATGGGGGCACCTTACAAGATCTGTCAACAGCCCTTCTATATTCCTCTCTGTACTTAGCCCTGGATAAACCATTTCATGGCAGACCTGCCCATTCTTTGATGTCTTCACATTGCTCTCTGTCTTTCAGTCTTCATCCTGGAACTCAATGGTAAAAGGACCATAACCCTGGTATTATTTTCTGGAAATAAAAAAAGACTGATTAAGTCCCTTAATGTAATTAACACCATTTTTTTACAAAATACATTAAATTCTTAACATTATCTAATGATCAATCTGTTGAACCATGGAAGCACCAAACAAGATCTGTCATTAGCCCTTCTATATTCCTCTCTGTACTAAGCCCTGGATAAACCATTTCATGGCAGACCTGCCCATTCTTTGATGTCTTCACATTGCTCTATGTCTTTCATTCTTCATCCTGGAACTCAATGGTGAAAGGACCATAACCCTCGTATTATTTTCTGGAAATAAAAAAAGACTGATTAAGTCCCTTAATGTAATTAAAACCAATTTTTTTACAAAATACATTAAATTCTTACCATTACCTATCAATCAATCTGTTAAACCATGGGGGCACAACACAAGATCTGTCAAAAGCCCTTCTATATATATACATATCTTGATTTTTGAAGACAAGCCTTATAATTTCCTTATTAAGTTTATTTGGGAAATACTAATAAGAAAATACAAAGTGGTTTTTCACATACTGTGGTCCCAACGTTTTGATTCTGACAAAAACCGTTCTTAGAAAGCATCTAGGAGGTAAAAGGAACCTTCGTACTAAATTTAACTTGAAAAGAAGCGACAGTTTAAGAGATATCTTGATTTTCGTAAACAAGCTTTATATATTCCTTATTAAGTTGATTTGGGAAATACCAATAATAAAATACAAAGCTTTGATAGCAAGCCTGTTGTTTTTTTGCAAATTGTGGTCCTAACGTTTTGATTCTGACGAAATTCATTCTTAGTTTTAGCATCTAGGAGGTAAAAGGAACATGTGTACTAAATTTCATTTGAATAGATACAATAGTTTAAGAGATATCTTGATTTTCTAAGACAAGCCTTAAAATTTTCTTATTAAGTTGATTTGGGAAATACCAAAAATAAAAAAAAAGCTTTGATAGCAAGCCTGTGGTTTTTTGCAAATTGTGGTCCTAACGTCTTGATTCTAACAAAATCCGTTCTTAGTAAGCATCTAAGAGGTAAAAGGAACCTGTGTACTAAATTTCACTTGAATAGAATCGACAGTTTAAGAGATATCTTTATTTTCGAAAAAAAACTTTATAATTCAATTCTTAAGTTGATTTTGGAAATACCAATAATAAAATACAAAGCTTTGATAGCAAGCCTTTGGTTTCCGCAAATTGTGGTCCTAACGTTTTGATTCTTACGAAATTCATTCTTAGTTAGCATCTAGGAGGTAAAAGGAACATGTGTACTAAATTTTACTTGAATAGAAGCGATAGTTAAAGAGATATCTTGATTTTCGTAGACAAGTCCTATAATTTCTTTATTAAGTTGCTTTGGGAAATACCAAAAATAAAATACAAAGCTTTGATAGCAAGCCTGTGGTTTTACACAAATTTTGGTCCCAACGTTTTGATTCTATCAAAACCCGTTCTAATTAAGCATCTAGGAGGTCAAAGGAACCTTCGTACTAAATTTCACTTAAATAGAAGCGACAGTTTAAGAGATATCTTGATTTTCGAAAACAAGCTTTATATATTCCTTATTAAGTTGATTTTGGAAATACCAATAATAAAATACAAAGCTTTGATAGCAAGCCTATGGTTTTTCGCAAATTGTGGTCCTAACGTTTTGATTCTGACGAAATTCATTTTTAGTTAGCATCTA
The DNA here is from genome assembly GCF_947242115.1 of Biomphalaria glabrata. NCBI lineage: Eukaryota > Metazoa > Mollusca > Gastropoda > Planorbidae > Biomphalaria > Biomphalaria glabrata. Next base: position 41,904 of record NC_074715.1, on the reverse strand, counting down.
GGAGGTAAAAGGAACATGTGTACTAAATTTTACTTGAATAGAAGCGATAGTTAAAGAGATATCTTGATTTTCGTAGACAAGTCCTATAATTTCTTTATTAAGTTGCTTTGGGAAATACCAAAAATAAAATACAAAGCTTTGATAGCAAGCCTATGGTTTTTCGCAAATTGTGGTCCTAACGTTTTGATTCTGACGAAATTCATTCTTAGTTAGCATCTAGGAGGTAAAAGGAACATGTGTACTAAATTTTACTTGAATAGAAGCGATAGTTAAAGAGATATCTTGATTTTCGTAGACAAATCTTATATTTTCTTTATTAAGTTGCTTTGGGAAATACCAAAAATAAAATACAAAGCTTTGATAGCAAGCCTATGGTTTTTCGCAAATTGTGTTCCTAACGTTTTGATTCTGACGAAATTCATTCTTAGTTAGCATCTAGGAGGTAAAAGGAACATGTGTACTAAATTTTACTTGAATAGAAGCGATAGTTAAAGAGATATCTTGATTTTCGTAGACAAATCTTATATTTTCTTTATTAAGTTGCTTTGGGAAATACCAAAAATAAAATACAAAGCTTTGATAGCAAGCCTATGGTTTTTTGCAAATTGTGGTCCCAACGTTTTGATTCTATCGAAACCCGTTATTAGTAAGCATCTAGGAGGTAAAAGGAACATGTGTACTAAATTTTACTTGAATAGAAGCGATAGTTAAAGAGATATCTTGATTTTCGTAGACAAATCTTATATTTTCTTTATTAAGTTGCTTTGGGAAATACCAAAAATAAAATACAAAGCTTTGATAGCAAGCCTATGGTTTTTTGCAAATTGTGGTCCCAACGTTTTGATTCTATCGAAACCCGTTCTTAGTAAGCATCTAGGAGGTAAAAGGAACCTGTGTACTATAAATAAAAAAAGACTGATTAAGTACTTTAATGTAATTAACACCATTTTTTTACAAAATACATTTAATTCTTACCATTACCTAATGATCAATATGTTGAACCATGGGGGCACCTTACAAGATCTGTCAACAGCCCTTCTATATTCCTCTCTGTACTTAGCCCTGGATAAACCATTTCATGACAGACCTGCCCATTCTTTGATGTCTTCACATTGCTCTCTGTCTTTCAGTCTTCATCCTGGAACTCAATGGTAAAAGGACCATAACCCTGGTATTATTTTCTGGAAATAAAAAAAGACTGATTAAGTCCCTTAATGTAATTAACACCATTTTTTTACAAAATACATTAAATTCTTAACATTATCTAATGATCAATCTGTTGAGCCATGGAAGCACCAAACAAGATCTGTCATTAGCCCTTCTATATTCCTCTCTGTACTAAGCCCTGGATAAACCATTTCATGGCAGACCTGCCCATTCTTTGATGTCTTCACATTGCTCTATGTCTTTCATTCTTCATCCTGGAACTCAATGGTGAAAGGACCATAACCCTCGTATTATTTTCTGGAAATAAAAAAAGACTGATTAAGTCCCTTAATGTAATTAAAACCAATTTTTTTACAAAATACATTAAATTCTTACCATTACCTATCAATCAGTCTGTTAAACCATGGGGGCACCACACAAGATCTGTCAAAAGCCCTTCTATATATATACATATCTTGATTTTTGAAGACAAGCCTTATAATTTCCTTATTAAGTTTATTTGGGAAATACTAATAAGAAAATACAAAGTGGTTTTTCACATACTGTGGTCCCAACGTTTTGATTCTGACAAAAACCGTTCTTAGTAAGCATCTAGGAGGTAAAAGGAACCTTCGTACTAAATTTAACTTGAAAAGAAGCGACAGTTTAAGAGATATCTTGATTTTCGTAAACAAGCTTTATATATTCCTTATTAAGTTGATTTGGGAAATACCAATAATAAAATACAAAGCTTTGATAGCAAGCCTGTTGTTTTTTTGCAAATTGTGGTCCTAACGTTTTGATTCTGACGAAATTCATTCTTAGTTTTAGCATCTAGGAGGTAAAAGGAACATGTGTACTAAATTTCATTTGAATAGATACAATAGTTTAAGAGATATCTTGATTTTCTAAGACAAGCCTTAAAATTTTCTTATTAAGTTGATTTGGGAAATACCAAAAATAAAAAAAAAGCTTTGATAGCAAGCCTGTGGTTTTTTGCAAATTGTGGTCCTAACGTCTTGATTCTAACGAAATCCGTTCTTAGTAAGCATCTAAGAGGTAAAAGGAACCTGTGTACTAAAGTTCACTTGAATAGAATCGACAGTTTAAGAGATATCTTTATTTTCGAAAAAAAACTTTATAATTCAATTCTTAAGTTGATTTTGGAAATACCAATAATAAAATACAAAGCTTTGATAGCAAGCCTTTGGTTTTCGCAAATTGTGGTCCTAACGTTTTGATTCTGACGAAATTCATTCTTAGTTAGCATCTAGGAGGTAAAAGGAACATGTGTACTAAATTTTACTTGAATAGAAGCGATAGTTAAAGAGATATCTTGATTTTCGTAGACAAATCTTATATTTTCTTTATTAAGTTGCTTTGGGAAATACCAAAAATAAAATACAAAGCTTTGATAGCAAGCCTGTGGTTTTACACAAATTTTTGTCCCAACGTTTTGATTCTATCAAAACCCGTTCTAATTAAGCATCTAGGAGGTCAAAGGAACCTTCGTACTAAATTTCACTTAAATAGAAGCGACAGTTTAAGAGATATCTTGATTTTCGAAAACAAGCTTTATATATTCCTTATTAAGTTGATTTTGGAAATACCAATAATAAAATACAAAGCTTTGATAGCAAGCCTATGGTTTTTCGCAAATTGTGGTCCTAACGTTTTGATTCTGACGAAATTCATTTTTAGTTAGCATCTAGGAGGTAAAAGGAACATGTGTACTAAATTTTAGTTGAATAGAAGCGATAGTTAAAGAGATATCTTGATTTTCGTAGACAAGTCCTATAATTTCTTTATTAAGTTGCTTTGGGAAATACCAAAAATAAAATACAAAGCTTTGATAGCAAGCCTATGGTTTTTCGCAAATTTTGGTCCTAACATTTTGATTCTGACGAAATTCATTCTTAGTTAGCATCTAGGAGGTAAAAGGAACATGTGTACTAAATTTTACTTGAATAGAAGCGATAGTTAAAGAGATATTTTGATTTTCGTAGACAAATCTTATATTTTCTTTATTAAGTTGCTTTGGGAAATACCAAAAATAAAATACAAAGCTTTGATAGCAAGCCTTTTTTTTTTTTGCAAATTGTGGTCCCAACGTTTTGATTCTATCGAAACCCGTTATTAGTAAGCATCTAGGAGGTAAAAGGAACATGTGTACTAAATTTTACTTGAATAGAAGCGATAGTTAAAGAGATATCTTGATTTTCGTAGACAAATCTTATATTTTCTTTATTAAGTTGCTTTGGGAAATACCAAAAATAAAATACAAAGCTTTGATAGCAAGCCTATGGTTTTTTGCAAATTGTGGTCCCAACGTTTTGATTCTATCGAAACCCGTTCTTAGTAAGCATCTAGGAGGTAAAAGGAACCTGTGTACTATAAATAAAAAAAGACTGATTAAGTACTTTAATGTAATTAACACCATTTTTTTACAAAATACATTTAATTCTTACCATTACCTAATGATCAATATGTTGAACCATGGGGGCACCTTACAAGATCTGTCAACAGCCCTTCTATATTCCTCTCTGTACTTAGCCCTGGATAAACCATTTCATGGCAGACCTGCCCATTCTTTGATGTCTTCACATTGCTCTCTGTCTTTCAGTCTTCATCCTGGAACTCAATGGTAAAAGGACCATAACCCTGGTATTATTTTCTGGAAATAAAAAAAGACTGATTAAGTCCCTTAATGTAATTAACACCATTTTTTTACAAAATACATTAAATTCTTAACATTATCTAATGATCAATCTGTTGAACCATGGAAGCACCAAACAAGATCTGTCATTAGCCCTTCTATATTCCTCTCTGTACTAAGCCCTGGATAAACCATTTCATGGCAGACCTGCCCATTCTTTGATGTCTTCACATTGCTCTATGTCTTTCATTCTTCATCCTGGAACTCAATGGTGAAAGGACCATAACCCTCGTATTATTTTCTGGAAATAAAAAAAGACTGATTAAGTCCCTTAATGTAATTAAAACCAATTTTTTTACAAAATACATTAAATTCTTACCATTACCTATCAATCAATCTGTTAAACCATGGGGGCACAACACAAGATCTGTCAAAAGCCCTTCTATATATATACATATCTTGATTTTTGAAGACAAGCCTTATAATTTCCTTATTAAGTTTATTTGGGAAATACTAATAAGAAAATACAAAGCTTTGATAGCAAGCCTGTGGTTTTTCACATACTGTGGTCCCAACGTTTTGATTCTGACAAAAACCGTTCTTAGTAAGCATCTAGGAGGTAAAAGGAACCTTCGTACTAAATTTAACTTGAAAAGAAGCGACAGTTTAAGAGATATCTTGATTTTCGTAAACAAGCTTTATATATTCCTTATTAAGTTGATTTGGGAAATACCAATAATAAAATACAAAGCTTTGATAGCAAGCCTGTTGTTTTTTTGCAAATTGTGGTCCTAATGTTTTGATTCTGACGAAATTCATTCTTAGTTTTAGCATCTAGGAGGTAAAAGGAACATGTGTACTAAATTTTACTTGAATAGAAGCGATAGTTAAAGAGATATCTTGATTTTCGTAGACAAATCTTATATTTTCTTTATTAAGTTGCTTTGGGAAATACCAAAAATAAAATACAAAGCTTTGATAGCAAGCCTGTGGTTTTACACAAATTTTGGTCCCAACGTTTTGATTCTATCAAAACCCGTTCTAATTAAGCATCTAGGAGGTCAAAGGAACCTTCGTACTAAATTTCACTTAAATAGAAGCGACAGTTTAAGAGATATCTTGATTTTCGAAAACAAGCTTTATATATTCCTTATTAAGTTGATTTTGGAAATACCAATAATAAAATACAAAGCTTTGATAGCAAGCCTATGGTTTTTCGCAAATTGTGGTCCTAACGTTTTGATTCTGACGAAATTCATTTTTAGTTAGCATCTAGGAGGTAAAAGGAACATGTGTACTAAATTTTACTTGAATAGAAGCGATAGTTAAAGAGATATCTTGATTTTCGTAGACAAGTCCTATAATTTCTTTATTAAGTTGCTTTTGGAAATACCAAAAATAAAATACAAAGCTTTGATAGCAAGCCTATGGTTTTTTGCAAATTGTGGTCCTAACGTTTTGATTCTGACGAAATTCATTCTTAGTTAGCATCTAGGAGGTAAAAGGAACATGTGTACTAAATTTTACTTGAATAGAAGCGATAGTTAAAGAGATATCTTGATTTTCGTAGACAAATCTTATATTTTCTTTATTAAGTTGCTTTGGGAAATACCAAAAATAAAATACAAAGCTTTGATAGCAAGCCTATGGTTTTTCGCAAATTGTGGTCCTAACATTTTGATTCTGACGAAATTCATTCTTAGTTAGCATCTAGGAGGTAAAAGGAACATGTATACTAAATTTTACTTGAATAGAAGCGATAGTTAAAGAGATATCTTGATTTTCGTAGACAAATCTTATATTTTCTTTATTAAGTTGCTTTGGGAAATACCAAAAATAAAATACAAAGCTTTGATAGCAAGCCTATTTTTTTTTGCAAATTGTGGTCCCAACGTTTTGATTCTATCGAAACCCGTTATTAGTAAGCATCTAGGAGGTAAAAGGAACATGTGTACTAAATTTTACTTGAATAGAAGCGATAGTTAAAGAGATATCTTGATTTTCGTAGACAAATCTTATATTTTCTTTATTAAGTTGCTTTGGGAAATACCAAAAATAAAATACAAAGCTTTGATAGCAAGCCTATGGTTTTTTGCAAATTGTGGTCCCAACGTTTTGATTCTATCGAAACCCGTTCTTAGTAAGCATCTAGGAGGTAAAAGGAACCTGTGTACTATAAATAAAAAAAGACTGATTAAGTACTTTAATGTAATTAACACCATTTTTTTACAAAATACATTTAATTCTTACCATTACCTAATGATCAATATGTTGAACCATGGGGGCACCTTACAAGATCTGTCAACAGCCCTTCTATATTCCTCTCTGTACTTAGCCCTGGATAAACCATTTCATGGCAGACCTGCCCATTCTTTGATGTCTTCACATTGCTCTCTGTCTTTCAGTCTTCATCCTGGAACTCAATGGTAAAAGGACCATAACCCTGGTATTATTTTCTGGAAATAAAAAAAGACTGATTAAGTCCCTTAATGTAATTAAAACCAATTTTTTTACAAAATACATTAAATTCTTACCATTACCTATCAATCAATCTGTTAAACCATGGGGGCACAACACAAGATCTGTCAAAAGCCCTTCTATATATATACATATCTTGATTTTTGAAGACAAGCCTTATAATTTCCTTATTAAGTTTATTTGGGAAATACTAATAAGAAAATACAAAGCTTTGATAGCAAGCCTGTGGTTTTTCACATACTGTGGTCCCAACGTTTTGATTCTGACAAAAACCGTTCTTAGTAAGCATCTAGGAGGTAAAAGGAACCTTCGTACTAAATTTAACTTGAAAAGAAGCGACAGTTTAAGAGATATCTTGATTTTCGTAAACAAGCTTTATATATTCCTTATTAAGTTGATTTGGGAAATACCAATAATAAAATACAAAGCTTTGATAGCAAGCCTGTTGTTTTTTTGCAAATTGTGGTCCTAATGTTTTGATTCTGACGAAATTCATTCTTAGTTTTAGCATCTAGGAGGTAAAAGGAACATGTGTACTAAATTTTACTTGAATAGAAGCGATAGTTAAAGAGATATCTTGATTTTCGTAGACAAATCTTATATTTTCTTTATTAAGTTGCTTTGGGAAATACCAAAAATAAAATACAAAGCTTTGATAGCAAGCCTGTGGTTTTACACAAATTTTGGTCCCAACGTTTTGATTCTATCAAAACCCGTTCTAATTAAGCATCTAGGAGGTCAAAGGAACCTTCGTACTAAATTTCACTTAAATAGAAGCGACAGTTTAAGAGATATCTTGATTTTCGAAAACAAGCTTTATATATTCCTTATTAAGTTGATTTTGGAAATACCAATAATAAAATACAAAGCTTTGATAGCAAGCCTATGGTTTTTCGCAAATTGTGGTCCTAACGTTTTGATTCTGACGAAATTCATTTTTAGTTAGCATCTAGGAGGTAAAAGGAACATGTGTACTAAATTTTACTTGAATAGAAGCGATAGTTAAAGAGATATCTTGATTTTCGTAGACAAGTCCTATAATTTCTTTATTAAGTTGCTTTTGGAAATACCAAAAATAAAATACAAAGCTTTGATAGCAAGCCTATGGTTTTTTGCAAATTGTGGTCCTAACGTTTTGATTCTGACGAAATTCATTCTTAGTTAGCATCTAGGAGGTAAAAGGAACATGTGTACTAAATTTTACTTGAATAGAAGCGATAGTTAAAGAGATATCTTGATTTTCGTAGACAAATCTTATATTTTCTTTATTAAGTTGCTTTGGGAAATACCAAAAATAAAATACAAAGCTTTGATAGCAAGCCTATGGTTTTTCGCAAATTGTGGTCCTAACATTTTGATTCTGACGAAATTCATTCTTAGTTAGCATCTAGGAGGTAAAAGGAACATGTATACTAAATTTTACTTGAATAGAAGCGATAGTTAAAGAGATATCTTGATTTTCGTAGACAAATCTTATATTTTCTTTATTAAGTTGCTTTGGGAAATACCAAAAATAAAATACAAAGCTTTGATAGCAAGCCTATTTTTTTTTGCAAATTGTGGTCCCAACGTTTTGATTCTATCGAAACCCGTTATTAGTAAGCATCTAGGAGGTAAAAGGAACATGTGTACTAAATTTTACTTGAATAGAAGCGATAGTTAAAGAGATATCTTGATTTTCGTAGACAAATCTTATATTTTCTTTATTAAGTTGCTTTGGGAAATACCAAAAATAAAATACAAAGCTTTGATAGCAAGCCTATGGTTTTTTGCAAATTGTGGTCCCAACGTTTTGATTCTATCGAAACCCGTTCTTAGTAAGCATCTAGGAGGTAAAAGGAACCTGTGTACTATAAATAAAAAAAGACTGATTAAGTACTTTAATGTAATTAACACCATTTTTTTACAAAATACATTTAATTCTTACCATTACCTAATGATCAATATGTTGAACCATGGGGGCACCTTACAAGATCTGTCAACAGCCCTTCTATATTCCTCTCTGTACTTAGCCCTGGATAAACCATTTCATGGCAGACCTGCCCATTCTTTGATGTCTTCACATTGCTCTCTGTCTTTCAGTCTTCATCCTGGAACTCAATGGTAAAAGGACCATAACCCTGGTATTATTTTCTGGAAATAAAAAAAGACTGATTAAGTCCCTTAATGTAATTAACACCATTTTTTTACAAAATACATTAAATTCTTAACATTATCTAATGATCAATCTGTTGAACCATGGAAGCACCAAACAAGATCTGTCATTAGCCCTTCTATATTCCTCTCTGTACTAAGCCCTGGATAAACCATTTCATGTCAGACCTGCCCATTCTTTGATGTCTTCACATTGCTCTATGTCTTTCATTCTTCATCCTGGAACTCAATGGTGAAAGGACCATAACCCTGGTATTATTTTCTGGAAATAAAAAAAGACTGATTAAGTCCCTTAATGTAATTAACACCATTTTTTTACAAAATGCATTAAATTCTTAACATTATCTAATGATCAATCTGTTGAACCATGGAAGCACCAAACAAGATCTGTCATTAGCCCTTCTATATTCCTCTCTGTACTAGACCCTGGATAAACCATTTCATGGCAGACCTGCCCATTCTTTGATGTCTTCACATTGCTCTATGTCTTTCATTCTTCATCCTGGAACTCAATGGTGAAAGGACCATAACCCTCGTATTATTTTCTGGAAATAAAAAAAGACTGATTAAGTCCCTTAATGTAATTAACACCATTTTTTTACAAAATGCATTAAATTCTTAACATTATCTAATGATCAATCTGTTGAACCATGGAAGCACCAAACAAGATCTGTCATTAGCCCTTCTATATTCCTCTCTGTACTAAACCCTGGATAAACCATTTCATGGCAGACCTGCCCATTCTTTGATGTCTTCACATTGCTCTATGTCTTTCATTCTTCATCCTGGAACTCAATGGTGAAAGGACCATAACCCTCGTATTATTTTCTGGAAATAAAAAAAGACTGATTAAGTCCCTTAATGTAATTAAAACCAATTTTTTTACAAAATACATTAAATTCTTACCATTACCTATCAATCAGTCTGTTAAACCATGGGGGCACCACACAATATCTGTCAAAAGCCCTTCTATATATATACATATCTTGATTTTTGAAGACAAGCCTTATAATTTCCTTATTAAGTTTATTTGGGAAATACTAATAAGAAAATACAAAGCTTTGATAGCAAGCCTGTGGTTTTTCACATACTGTGGTCCCAACGTTTTGATTCTGACAAAAACCGTTCTTAGTAAGCATCTAGGAGGTAAAAGGAACCTTCGTACTAAATTTAACTTGAAAAGAAGCGACAGTTTAAGAGATATCTTGATTTTCGTAAACAAGCTTTATATATTCCTTATTAAGTTGATTTTGGAAATACCAATAATAAAATACAAAGCTTTGATAGCAAGCCTATGGTTTTTCGCAAATTGTGGTCCTAACGTTTTGATTCTGACGAAATTCATTTTTAGTTAGCATCTAGGAGGTAAAAGGAACATGTGTACTAAATTTTACTTGAATAGAAGCGATAGTTAAAGAGATATCTTGATTTTCGTAGACAAGTCCTATAATTTCTTTATTAAGTTGCTTTGGGAAATACCAAAAATAAAATACAAAGCTTTGATAGCAAGCCTATGGTTTTTTGCAAATTGTGGTCCTAACGTTTTGATTCTGACGAAATTCATTCTTAGTTAGCATCTAGGAGGTAAAAGGAACATGTGTACTAAATTTTACTTGAATAGAAGCGATAGTTAAAGAGATATCTTGATTTTCGTAGACAAATCTTATATTTTCTTTATTAAGTTGCTTTGGGAAATACCAAAAATAAAATACAAAGCTTTGATAGCAAGCCTATGGTTTTTCGCAAATTGTGGTCCTAACATTTTGATTCTGACGAAATTCATTCTTAGTTAGAATCTAGGAGGTAAAAGAAACATGTATACTACATTTTACTTGAATAGAAGCGATAGTTAAAGAGATATCTTGATTTTCGTAGACAAATCTTATATTTTCTTTATTAAGTTGCTTTGGGAAATACCAAAAATAAAATACAAAGCTTTGATAGCAAGCCTATTTTTTTTTGCAAATTGTGGTCCCAACGTTTTGATTCTATCGAAACCCGTTATTAGTAAGCATCTAGGAGGTAAAAGGAACATGTGTACTAAATTTTACTTGAATAGAAGCGATAGTTAAAGAGATATCTTGATTTTCGTAGACAAATCTTATATTTTCTTTATTAAGTTGCTTTGGGAAATACCAAAAATAAAATACAAAGCTTTGATAGCAAGCCTATGGTTTTTTGCAAATTGTGGTCCCAACGTTTTGATTCTATCGAAACCCGTTCTTAGTAAGCATCTAGGAGGTAAAAGGAACCTGTGTACTATAAATAAAAAAAGACTGATTAAGTACTTTAATGTAATTAACACCATTTTTTTACAAAATACATTTAATTCTTACCATTACCTAATGATCAATATGTTGAACCATGGGGGCACCTTACAAGATCTGTCAACAGCCCTTCTATATTCCTCTCTGTACTTAGCCCTGGATAAACCATTTCATGGCAGACCTGCCCATTCTTTGATGTCTTCACATTGCTCTCTGTCTTTCAGTCTTCATCCTGGAACTCAATGGTAAAAGGACCATAACCCTGGTATTATTTTCTGGAAATAAAAAAAGACTGATTAAGTCCCTTAATGTAATTAACACCATTTTTTTACAAAATACATTAAATTCTTAACATTATCTAATGATCAATCTGTTGAACCATGGAAGCACCAAACAAGATCTGTCATTAGCCCTTCTATATTCCTCTCTGTACTAAGCCCTGGATAAACCATTTCATGTCAGACCTGCCCATTCTTTGATGTCTTCACATTGCTCTATGTCTTTCATTCTTCATCCTGGAACTCAATGGTGAAAGGACCATAACCCTGGTATTATTTTCTGGAAATAAAAAAAGACTGATTAAGTCCCTTAATGTAATTAACACCATTTTTTTACAAAATGCATTAAATTCTTAACATTATCTAATGATCAATCTGTTGAACCATGGAAGCACCAAACAAGATCTGTCATTAGCCCTTCTATATTCCTCTCTGTACTAGACCCTGGATAAACCATTTCATGGCAGACCTGCCCATTCTTTGATGTCTTCACATTGCTCTATGTCTTTCATTCTTCATCCTGGAACTCAATGGTGAAAGGACCATAACCCTCGTATTATTTTCTGGAAATAAAAAAAGACTGATTAAGTCCCTTAATGTAATTAACACCATTTTTTTACAAAATGCATTAAATTCTTAACATTATCTAATGATCAATCTGTTGAACCATGGAAGCACCAAACAAGATCTGTCATTAGCCCTTCTATATTCCTCTCTGTACTAAACCCTGGATAAACCATTTCATGGCAGACCTGCCCATTCTTTGATGTCTTCACATTGCTCTATGTCTTTCATTCTTCATCCTGGAACTCAATGGTGAAAGGACCATAACCCTCGTATTATTTTCTGGAAATAAAAAAAGACTGATTAAGTCCCTTAATGTAATTAAAACCAATTTTTTTACAAAATACATTAAATTCTTACCATTACCTATCAATCAGTCTGTTAAACCATGGGGGCACCACACAATATCTGTCAAAAGCCCTTCTATATATATACATATCTTGATTTTTGAAGACAAGCCTTATAATTTCCTTATTAAGTTTATTTGGGAAATACTAATAAGAAAATACAAAGCTTTGATAGCAAGCCTGTGGTTTTTCACATACTGTGGTCCCAACGTTTTGATTCTGACAAAAACCGTTCTTAGTAAGCATCTAGGAGGTAAAAGGAACCTTCGTACTAAATTTAACTTGAAAAGAAGCGACAGTTTAAGAGATATCTTGATTTTCGTAAACAAGCTTTATATATTCCTTATTAAGTTGATTTGGGAAATACCAATAATAAAATACAAAGCTTTGATAGCAAGCCTGTTGTTTTTTTGCAAATTGTGGTCCTAATGTTTTGATTCTGACGAAATTCATTCTTAGTTTTAGCATTTAGGAGGTAAAAGGAACATGTGTACTAAATTTTACTTGAATAGAAGCGATAGTTAAAGAGATATCTTGATTTTCGTAGACAAATCTTATATTTTCTTTATTAAGTTGCTTTGGGAAATACCAAAAATAAAATACAAAGCTTTGATAGCAAGCCTGTGGTTTTACACAAATTTTGGTCCCAACGTTTTGATTCTATCAAAACCCGTTCTAATTAAGCATCTAGGAGGTCAAAGGAACCTTCGTACTAAATTTCACTTAAATAGAAGCGACAGTTTAAGAGATATCTTGATTTTCGAAAACAAGCTTTATATATTCCTTATTAAGTTGATTTTGGAAATACCAATAATAAAATACAAAGCTTTGATAGCAAGCCTATGGTTTTTCGCAAATTGTGGTCCTAACGTTTTGATTCTGACGAAATTCATTTTTAGTTAGCATCTAGGAGGTAAAAGGAACATGTGTACTAAATTTTACTTGAATAGAAGCGATAGTTAAAGAGATATCTTGATTTTCGTAGACAAGTCCTATAATTTCTTTATTAAGTTGCTTTTGGAAATACCAAAAATAAAATACAAAGCTTTGATAGCAAACCTATGGTTTTTTGCAAATTGTGGTCCTAACGTTTTGATTCTGACGAAATTCATTCTTAGTTAGCATCTAGGAGGTAAAAGGAACATGTGTACTAAATTTTACTTGAATAGAAGCGATAGTTAAAGAGATATCTTGATTTTCGTAGACAAATCTTATATTTTCTTTATTAAGTTGCTTTGGGAAATACCAAAAATAAAATACAAAGCTTTGATAGCAAGCCTATGGTTTTTCGCAAATTGTGGTCCTAACATTTTGATTCTGACGAAATTCATTCTTAGTTAGCATCTAGGAGGTAAAAGGAACATGTATACTAAATTTTACTTGAATAGAAGCGATAGTTAAAGAGATATCTTGATTTTCGTAGACAAATCTTATATTTTCTTTATTAAGTTGCTTTGGGAAATACCAAAAATAAAATACAAAGCTTTGATAGCAAGCCTATTTTTTTTTGCAAATTGTGGTCCCAACGTTTTGATTCTATCGAAACCCGTTATTAGTAAGCATCTAGGAGGTAAAAGGAACATGTGTACTAAATTTTACTTGAATAGAAGCGATAGTTAAAGAGATATCTTGATTTTCGTAGACAAATCTTATATTTTCTTTATTAAGTTGCTTTGGGAAATACCAAAAATAAAATACAAAGCTTTGATAGCAAGCCTATGGTTTTTTGCAAATTGTGGTCCCAACGTTTTGATTCTATCGAAACCCGTTCTTAGTAAGCATCTAGGAGGTAAAAGGAACCTGTGTACTATAAATAAAAAAAGACTGATTAAGTACTTTAATGTAATTAACACCATTTTTTTACAAAATACATTTAATTCTTACCATTACCTAATGATCAATATGTTGAACCATGGGGGCACTTTACAAGATCTGTCAACAGCCCTTCTATATTCCTCTCTGTACTTAGCCCTGGATAAACCATTTCATGGCAGACCTGCCCATTCTTTGATGTCTTCACATTGCTCTCTGTCTTTCAGTCTTCATCCTGGAACTCAATGGTAAAAGGACCATAACCCTGGTATTATTTTCTGGAAATAAAAAAAGACTGATTAAGTCCCTTAATGTAATTAACACCATTTTTTTACAAAATACATTAAATTCTTAACATTATCTAATGATCAATCTGTTGAACCATGGAAGCACCAAACAAGATCTGTCATTAGCCCTTCTATATTCCTCTCTGTACTAAGCCCTGGATAAACCATTTCATGTCAGACCTGCCCATTCTTTGATGTCTTCACATTGCTCTATGTCTTTCATTCTTCATCCTGGAACTCAATGGTGAAAGGACCATAACCCTGGTATTATTTTCTGGAAATAAAAAAAGACTGATTAAGTCCCTTAATGTAATTAACACCATTTTTTTACAAAATGCATTAAATTCTTAACATTATCTAATGATCAATCTGTTGAACCATGGAAGCACCAAACAAGATCTGTCATTAGCCCTTCTATATTCCTCTCTGTACTAGACCCTGGATAAACCATTTCATGGCAGACCTGCCCATTCTTTGATGTCTTCACATTGCTCTATGTCTTTCATTCTTCATCCTGGAACTCAATGGTGAAAGGACCATAACCCTCGTATTATTTTCTGGAAATAAAAAAAGACTGATTAAGTCCCTTAATGTAATTAACACCATTTTTTTACAAAATGCATTAAATTCTTAACATTATCTAATGATCAATCTGTTGAACCATGGAAGCACCAAACAAGATCTGTCATTAGCCCTTCTATATTCCTCTCTGTACTAAACCCTGGATAAACCATTTCATGGCAGACCTGCCCATTCTTTGATGTCTTCACATTGCTCTATGTCTTTCATTCTTCATCCTGGAACTCAATGGTGAAAGGACCATAACCCTCGTATTATTTTCTGGAAATAAAAAAAGACTGATTAAGTCCCTTAATGTAATTAAAACCAATTTTTTTACAAAATACATTAAATTCTTACCATTACCTATCAATCAGTCTGTTAAACCATGGGGGCACCACACAATATCTGTCAAAAGCCCTTCTATATATATACATATCTTGATTTTTGAAGACAAGCCTTATAATTTCCTTATTAAGTTTATTTGGGAAATACTAATAAGAAAATACAAAGCTTTGATAGCAAGCCTGTGGTTTTTCACATACTGTGGTCCCAACGTTTTGATTCTGACAAAAACCGTTCTTAGTAAGCATCTAGGAGGTAAAAGGAACCTTCGTACTAAATTTAACTTGAAAAGAAGCGACAGTTTAAGAGATATCTTGATTTTCGTAAACAAGCTTTATATATTCCTTATTAAGTTGATTTGGGAAATACCAATAATAAAATACAAAGCTTTGATAGCAAGCCTGTTGTTTTTTTGCAAATTGTGGTCCTAACGTTTTGATTCTGACGAAATTCATTCTTAGTTTTAGCATCTAGGAGGTAAAAGGAACATGTGTACTAAATTTCATTTGAA
Organism: Biomphalaria glabrata; assembly: GCF_947242115.1. Classification (NCBI taxonomy): domain Eukaryota; kingdom Metazoa; phylum Mollusca; class Gastropoda; family Planorbidae; genus Biomphalaria; species Biomphalaria glabrata. The sequence continues at coordinate 26,501 of NC_074715.1, read as the reverse complement.
TAGATACAATAGTTTAAGAGATATCTTGATTTTCTAAGACAAGCCTTAAAATTTTCTTATTAAGTTGATTTGGGAAATACCAAAAATAAAAAAAAAGCTTTGATAGCAAGCCTGTGTTTTTTTGCAAATTGTGGTCCTAACGTCTTGATTCTAACGAAATCCGTTCTTAGTAAGCATCTAAGAGGTAAAAGGAACCTGTGTACTAAATTTCACTTGAATAGAATCGACAGTTTAAGAGATATCTTTATTTTCGAAAAAAAACTTTATAATTCAATTCTTAAGTTGATTTTGGAAATACCAATAATAAAATACAAAGCTTTGATAGCAAGCCTTTGGTTTTCGCAAATTGTGGTCCTAACGTTTTGATTCTGACGAAATTCATTCTTAGTTAGCATCTAGGAGGTAAAAGGAACATGTGTACTAAATTTTACTTGAATAGAAGCGATAGTTAAAGAGATATCTTGATTTTCGTAGACAAATCTTATATTTTCTTTATTAAGTTGCTTTGGGAAATACCAAAAATAAAATACAAAGCTTTGATAGCAAGCCTATGGTTTTTTGCAAATTGTGGTCCCAACGTTTTGATTCTATCGAAACCCGTTCTTAGTAAGCATCTAGGAGGTAAAAGGAACCTGTGTACTATAAATAAAAAAAGACTGATTAAGTACTTTAATGTAATTAACACCATTTTTTTACAAAATACATTTAATTCTTACCATTACCTAATGATCAATATGTTGAACCATGGGGGCACCTTACAAGATCTGTCAACAGCCCTTCTATATTCCTCTCTGTACTAAGCCCTGGATAAACCATTTCATGGCAGACCTGCCCATTCTTTGATGTCTTCACATTGCTCTATGTCTTTCATTCTTCATCCTGGAACTCAATGGTGAAAGGACCATAACCCTCGTATTATTTTCTGGAAATAAAAAAAGACTGATTAAGTCCCTTAATGTAATTAAAACCAATTTTTTTACAAAATACATTAAATTCTTACCATTACCTATCAATCAGTCTGTTAAACCATGGGGGCACCACACAAGATCTGTCAAAAGCCCTTCTATATATATACATATCTTGATTTTTGAAGACAAGCCTTATAATTTCCTTATGAAGTTTATTTGGGAAATACTAATAAGAAAATACAAAGCTTTGATAGCAAGCCTGTGGTTTTTCACATACTGTGGTCCCAACGTTTTGATTCTGACAAAAACCGTTCTTAGTAAGCATCTAGGAGGTAAAAGGAACCTTCGTACTAAATTTAACTTGAAAAGAAGCGACAGTTTAAGAGATATCTTGATTTTCGTAAACAAGCTTTATATATTCCTTATTAAGTTGATTTGGGAAATACCAATAATAAAGTACAAAGCTTTGATAGCAAGCCTGTTGTTTTTTTGCAAATTGTGGTCCTAACGTTTTGATTCTGACGAAATTCATTCTTAGTTTTAGCATCTAGGAGGTAAAAGGAACATGTGTACTAAATTTCATTTGAATAGATACAATAGTTTAAGAGATATCTTGATTTTCTAAGACAAGCCTTAAAATTTTCTTATTAAGTTGATTTGGGAAATACCAAAAATAAAAAAAAGCTTTGATAGCAAGCCTGTGTTTTTTTGCAAATTGTGGTCCTAACGTCTTGATTCTAACGAAATCCGTTCTTAGTAAGCATCTAAGAGGTAAAAGGAACCTGTGTACTAAATTTCACTTGAATAGAATCGACAGTTTAAGAGATATCTTTATTTTCGAAAAAAAACTTTATAATTCAATTCTTAAGTTGATTTTGGAAATACCAATAATAAAATACAAAGCTTTGATAGCAAGCCTTTGGTTTTCGCAAATTGTGGTCCTAACGTTTTGATTCTGACGAAATTCATTCTTAGTTAGCATCTAGGAGGTAAAAGGAACATGTGTACTAAATTTTACTTGAATAGAAGCGATAGTTAAAGAGATATCTTGATTTTCGTAGACAAATCTTATATTTTCTTTATTAAGTTGCTTTGGGAAATACCAAAAATAAAATACAAAGCTTTGATAGCAAGCCTATGGTTTTTTGCAAATTGTGGTCCCAACGTTTTGATTCTATCGAAACCCGTTATTAGTAAGCATCTAGGAGGTAAAAGGAACATGTGTACTAAATTTTACTTGAATAGAAGCGATAGTTAAAGAGATATCTTGATTTTCGTAGACAAATCTTATATTTTCTTTATTAAGTTGCTTTGGGAAATACCAAAAATAAAATACAAAGCTTTGATAGCAAGCCTATGGTTTTTTGCAAATTGTGGTCCCAACGTTTTGATTCTATCGAAACCCGTTCTTAGTAAGCATCTAGGAGGTAAAAGGAACCTGTGTACTAAAAATAAAAAAAGACTGATTAAGTACTTTAATGTAATTAACACCATTTTTTTACAAAATACATTTAATTCTTACCATTACCTAATGATCAATATGTTGAACCATGGGGGCACCTTACAAGATCTGTCAACAGCCCTTCTATATTCCTCTCTGTACTTAGCCCTGGATAAACCATTTCATGGCAGACCTGCCCATTCTTTGATGTCTTCACATTGCTCTCTGTCTTTCAGTCTTCATCCTGGAACTCAATGGTAAAAGGACCATAACCCTGGTATTATTTTCTGGAAATAAAAAAAGACTGATTAAGTCCCTTAATGTAATTAACACCATTTTTTTACAAAATACATTAAATTCTTAACATTATCTAATGATCAATCTGTTGAACCATGGAAGCACCACACAAGATCTGTCATTAGCCCTTCTATATTCCTCTCTGTACTAAGCCCTGGATAAACCATTTCATGGCAGACCTGCCCATTCTTTGATGTCTTCACATTGCTCTATGTCTTTCATTCTTCATCCTGGAACTCAATGGTGAAAGGACCATAACCCTCGTATTATTTTCTGGAAATAAAAAAAGACTGATTAAGTCCCTTAATGTAATTAAAACCAATTTTTTTAAAAAATACATTAAATTCTTACCATTACCTATCAATCAGTCTGTTAAACCATGGGGGCACCACACAAGATCTGTCAAAAGCCCTTCTATATATATACATATCTTGATTTTCGAAGACAAGCCTTATAATTTCCTTATTAAGTTTATTTGGGAAATACTAATAAGAAAATACAAAGCTTTGATAGCAAGCCTGTGGTTTTTCACATACTGTGGTCCCAACGTTTTGATTCTGACAAAAACCGTTCTTAGTAAGCATCTAGGAGGTAAAAGGAACCTTCGTACTAAATTTAACTTGAAAAGAAGCGACAGTTTAAGAGATATCTTGATTTTCGTAAACAAGCTTTATATATTCCTTATTAAGTTGATTTGGGAAATACCAATAATAAAATACAAAGCTTTGATAGCAAGCCTGTTGTTTTTTTGCAAATTGTGGTCCTAACGTTTTGATTCTGACGAAATTCATTCTTAGTTTTAGCATCTAGGAGGTAAAAGGAACATGTGTACTAAATTTCATTTGAATAGAATCAATAGTTTAAGAGATATCTTGATTTTCTAAGACAATCCTTAAAATTTTCTTATTAAGTTGATTTGGGAAATACCAAAAATAAAAAATGGTGGTTTGCACGCTGGACTGTCGTTCGGATTTATCGACGGTCGAGGGTTCAAACCCTGTCCGCTCCCATTTTTTTTACAAGCACAAAATAAGAAAAAAAAAATTGGATGATTTTTTTCCCCAAAGGTTAGCCGTCAACACAAGCTTCCCTCCCTGATAATTGTTTTTCACGTGAGAAAAATGAAGTACAAAAAGTGCATACATTTATTATATTTGAACTCGCCATGAATAAAAAATAAAGAAAATTCTAGATCAAGGTTTTATTTGATGTACGATGGTTCTAACATTTTTAAAACTAGCCCATAGATCCAGATATTTTCTCTTTGTATTATCGTTGATTAAAAAAAAGTGGAATTACCGTAATCTAGCATCTAGATGAAATATTAAAAAAAAAAAGATCTATATTTGGCAGTCTAGATCTAATATACTAATAAAATAAAATAAAAAAATAATTATATTTTTTTAAAGTTTGGGAACCACTGGTCTTCAGTGAAGTCAGTCTTGGGATAGTGAATTACCCATTCAAGCCCATTGCATTAATAATAGAGCTTTACTTGTAATTGATATGTAGCCATTCATTATAAATAGTTTTAAATTAAACCATTAGATCTAAAGTAAGGATTTGAATTAAAGGACATTTTTTATTTTTTATTTTTTTCTAAGCTTTAAACTGCTCGCGCATGGATGGCTGCCTGGTCAAGTGGTTTGCACGCTGGACTGTCGTTCAGATTTATCGACGGTCGAGGGTTCAAACTTTACCCGCTCCCATTTTTTACAAGCACAAAATAAGAAAAAAAAAATTTTTATTGTTTTTTTTTTATTTTTTTATATTTTTTATTATTTTTTTTTTTTTAATTTAAAAAAAAATAATAAAAAAAAATAAAAATAAAAAAAAAAAATAAAAATAAAAAAATTATTTTTTTAAAAAGTTTGGGAACCACTGGTCTACAGTGAAGTCAGTCCCGGGATAGTGAATTACCCATTTAAGCCCATTGCATTAATAATAGATCTTTACTTGTAATTGATATGTAGCCATTCATTATAAATAGTTTTAAATTAAACCATTAGATCTAACGTAAGGATTTGAATTAGAGGACATTTTTTATTTTTTATTTTTTTCTAAGCTTTAAACTGCTCGCGCATGGATGGCTGCCTGGTCAAGTGGTTTGCACGCTGGACTGTCGTTCGGATTTATCGACGGTCGAGGGTTCAAACCCTACCCGCTCCCATTTTTTACAAGCACAAAAAAAGAAAAAAAAATTTTTTTTTTTTTTTTTTATTTTTTTTTATTATTATTTTTTTTTTAATTTAAACAAAAAAAATAATAAAAAAAATAAAACTACAAAAAAAATTTAAAAAATAAAAAAATTATTTTTTTTTAAAAGTTTGGGAACCACTGGTCTACAGTGAAGTCAGTCCCGGGATATTGAATTACCCATTCAAGCCCATTGCATTAATAATAGATCTTTACTTGTAATTGATATGTAGCCATTCATTATAAATAGTTTTAAATTAAACCATTAGATCTAACGTAAGGATTTGAATTAGAGGACATTTTTTTTTTTTTCTAAGCTTTGAACTGCCTCGTACATGGATAGCTGCCTGGTCAAGTGGTTTGCACGCTGGACTGTCGTTCGGATTTATCGATGGTCGAGGGTTCAAACCCTGCCCGCTCCCATTTTTTTTTACAAGCACAAAATAAGAAAAAAAAAATTGGATGATTTTTTTCCCCAAAGGTTAGCCGTCAACACAAGCTTCCCTCCCTGATAATTGTTTTTCACGTGAGAAAAATGAAGTACAAAAAGTGCATACATTTATTATATTTGAACTCGCCATGAATAAAAAAAAAAGAAAATTCTAGATCAAGGTTTTATTTGATGTACGATGGTTCTAACATTGTTAAAACTAGCCCATAGATCCAGATATTTTCTCTTTGTATTATCGTTGATTAAAAAAAAGTGGAATTACCGTAATCTAGCATCTAGATGAAATATTTTAAAAAAAAAGATCTATAATAGGCAGTCTAGATCTAATATACTAATAAAATAAAAAAAAAAATAAATAATGTTTTTTTTTTTTAAAGTTTGGGAACCACTGGTCTTCAGTGAAGTCAGTCCCGGGATAGTGAATTACCCATTCAAGCCCATTGCATTAATAATAGAGCTTTACTTATAATTGATATGTAGCTATTCATTATAAATAGTTTTAAATTAAACCATTAGATCTAACGTAAGGATTTGAATTAGAGGACATTTTTTATTTTTTATTTTTTTCTAAGCTTTAAACTGCTCGCGCATGGATGGCTGCCTGGTCAAGTGGTTTGCACGCTGGACTGTCGTTCAGATTTATCGACGGTCGAGGGTTCAAACCTTACCCGCTCCCATTTTTTACAAGCACAAAATAAGAAAAAAAAAATTATTATTTTTTTTTATATTTTTTTATATTTATTATTATTATTATTTTTTTTTTTAATTTAAAAAAAAAATAATAAAAAAAAATAAAAATAAAAAAAAAATAAAAAAATAAAAAAATTATTTTTTTAAAAAGTTTGGGAACCACTGGTCTACATTGAAGTCAGTCCCAGGATAGTGAATTACCCATTCAAGCCCATTGCAATTATAATAGATCTTTACTTGTAATTGATATATAGTCATTCATTATAAATAGTTTTAAATTAAACCATTAGATCTAACGTAAGGATTTAAATTAGAGGACATTTTTTATTATTTTTTTTTTCTAAGCTTTGAACTGCCTCGTACATGGATGGCTGCCTGCTCAAGTGGTTTGCAAGCTTAACTGTCGTTCGGATTTATCGACGGTCGAGGGTTCAAACCCTGTCCGCTCCCATTTTTTTTTTACAAGCACAAAATAAGAAAGGTTAGCCGTCAACACAAGCTCCCATTCCCTGATAATTGTTTTTCACGTGAGAAAAATGAAGTACAAAAAGTGCATACATTTATTATATTTGAACTCGCCATGAATAAAAAAAAATGAAAATTCTAGATCAAGGTTTTATTTGATGTACGATGGTTCTAACATTATTAAAACTAGCCCATAGATCCAGATATTTTCTCTTTGTATTATCGTTGATGAAAAAATGTGGAATTACCGTAATCTAGCATCTAGATGAAATATTAAAAAAAAAAAAGATTTATAATAGGAAGTCTAGATCTAATATACTTTTGCTTACAATTGTCTTTAAATTAACAATTTTATCGGAAAAAAAAATGTTTATATTTTTTTATTTTTTTAGAAAATTTTTTTTCAATTTTTTAATTTTTTTTTTTTTTTTCGAGAATTCACTATCCCGGGACTGACTTCACTGTAGACCAGTGGTTCCTAAACTTTTTTTTTAATTTTTTTTTTTTTTTTTTTTTTTTTTTTTTATTATTTTTTTTTTTAATTTTAAAAAATTTTAAAAAAAATAATAAAATAAAAAAAAAATAAAAAAAAAAAATAATTTTTTAAAGTTTGGGAACCACTGGAAACACAGTCCGCTCCCATTTTTTACAAGCACAAAATAAGAAAAAAAAATTGTATTGGATGATTTTTTCCCCCAAAGGTTAGCCGTCAACACAAGCTCCCCTCCCTGATAATTGTTTTTCACGAGAGAAAAATGAAGTACAAAAAGTGCATACATTTATTATATTTGAACTCGCCATGAATAAAAAAAAAAGAAAATTCTAGATCAAGGTTTTATTTGATGTACGATGGTTCTAACATTGTTAAAACTAGCCCATAGATCCAGATATTTTCTCTTTGTATTATCGTGGATTCCAAAAAAGTGGAATTACCGTAATCTAGCATCTAGATGAAATATTTTTTAAAAAATAAATATCTATAATAGGCTGTCTAGATCTAATATACTTTTGCTTACAATTGTCTTTAAATTAACATTTTTATCGGAAAAAAAAAACTTTTTTTTAGTGTTTATTCTGTATCGCTCTGTTACTGTTAGAGTGTTGCTAGTGACTCGTGTGATGCGATTTCTTTTCAGATTAGATCTATGGTTTGGGTTATTTTTTTTTATTTTGAAAATGTAGATCTAGCTGAAAATGTTAAAAATTATATATTAATGTAGATCTATGTAATAGGATACATTAAACAGTTAAGCAGAAATCTATTTCTGTGAACCGATTCCCCCCCCCCCCCGGGCTAAACAATGGGAAACAACTATATTTTGTTTTATCGGAATTATATATACCGGTATTTAAAAAAAAACAATTAATATCTTTTCCTTTTTAGAAATTCATTTCTTGTTTTAAAATAACTTACTTGTTGCTAAGATAAACAATCGAATTTTATTCTATAAAATAGATCTAGATAATAACAATTTTGACATAATGTATTCAACGAAGGTAGTCTATTATCTATATAGAATTTCTGTAAGTTTCAATCAATATCTAGTTTGTAGATCTAGCTTAATCATTAAAATTTAAACTGTATCATTTCTATTGATTTACCGTACTTTTTAGTCTAAAATTAATATAATCTACATTTAGACCTAATTCTCTCTTCCTTAGGCTGCATGAGCTCAGTAGTCAGTATTTATAACACAAAAATCTTTAAAATTGTAATTTTATTGTTCCCTATTGAAAACAATTTAGAACTATTGTAAACTGGGTCGTTATTATTAATACTTTTTTTTTGTCGTTGAATTGAAATTTAACTCAGCACACTCTTTTTTTCTTTATTTTTTTTTAGGCTTTGAACTGCCTCGCACATAGCTGGCTGCCTGGTCAAGTGGTTAGCACGCTGGACTGTTGTTCGGATTTATCGACGGTCGAGGGTTCAAACCCTGCCCGCTCCCATTTTTTTTTTACAAGCACAAAATAAGAAAAAAAAATTGGATGATTTTTTTCCCCAAAGGTTAGCCGTCAACACAAGCTCCCCTCCCTGATAATTGTTTTTCACGTGAGAAAAATGAAGTACAAAAAGTGCATACATTTATTATATTTGAACTCGCCATGAATAAAAAAAAAAGAAAATTCTAGATCAAGGTTTTATTTGATGTACGATGGTTCTAACATTGTTAAAACTAGCCCATAGATCCAGATATTTTCTCTTTGTATTATCGTGGATTCAAAAAAAGATGAATTACCGTCATCTAGCATCTAGATGAAATATTTTTTAAAAAATAAATATCTATAATAGGCAGACTAGATCTAATATACTTTTGCTTACAATTGTCTTTAAATTAACATTTTTATCGGAAAAAAAACAACTTTTTTTTTAGTGTTTATTTCTGTATCGCTCTGTTACTGTTAGAGTGTTGCTAGTGACTCGTGTGATGCGATTTCTTTTCAGATTAGATCTATGGTTTGGGTTATTTATTTTAATTTGGAAATGTAAATCTATCTGAAAATAGATAAAAATTATTGATTTACCGTAATTTTTAGTCTAAAATTAATATAATCTACATCTAGACCTAATTCTCTCTTCCTTAGGCTGCATGAGCTCAGTAGTCAGTAGTTATAACACAAAAATCTTTAAAATTGTAATTTTGTTGTTCCCTATTGAAAACAATTTAGAACTATTGTAAACTGGGTCGTTATTATTAATATTTTTTTTTGTCGTTGAATTGAAAATTAACTCAGCACACTTTTTTCTGAACTCGATAGTGTATAAAAGTCAAGAAATTTGGGCTATCAAGTTAGTTCATCTACAGGTGACCCATACGAGATTGAAAGTGGAAGAAGAGAAGAAAGTCGTCATTTTCTATGCCCTAAAGTTTAGATGGTGTCTATGCATGTTTCTTGAAGTTGACCTGGAGATCGGTGAGTCAATATGAAACTTAGAATTAAACGGTAACTTTAGATTTGTGTTTTTTTATGTCTGTTCTTAACATATTTACAAGTGTTTTTGAAAGAAATAAATTTATTAAAGTTCATACTTTAACACATTACTTTTTTTCCCTAGGTCTGTTTGTTCATCAATGCCTATTCCAAAACTGTAGCAGTCCCGTCTTTACTACGTACATAGTGTGCAGAACTGTTGTCAACATTTCGGGCAGCTAATGCCCATGCTCTCAGTACACTCTTCTTATCAGAAGTGCGTGCTCTCCAAAATGAGCTATTTATAAACATGCTATCCCAGCATCATTCTACGACATCAAAATAGTCTACACAATATAGACTATGAACTTTATGTGCTTTTCAAAATGTGCAGTACACAATAGACAATGACTTTGCTTTTAAAAATGTGTACTAGTGACATTAAATTTCATGTGTGGAGGATTCAACGAAGTGGATCGTCTACAATTTGTGAGTACCCTATTTATTTTAAAAGTTCAATATTCTTTTGCTAAGGCCACCTCTTATATTCAGCATTTAACATGTTTGATTTTGATATGTATTAGCAATGCATTTTCATCTCTTCTGCAAAGTAAGAAATTCAACTTGCAACATTATTTTAGCCATACACCTGGTCTTTATTATGGTTAAAATATCTAAATCTAAACTTTATAGCAAGGTAAACTTAACCCAGCTTTAAGGGGAAAACCCAAGCTAAAGGAATGGCGTTTGACAATTCTTAATTTTGATCTGTATTAGCAAATACATTTTCGTCTCTTCTTTAAACAATCAACTTTAACAAATGCATGTTTTCAGTCGTACATTAAAATGCACCACCCGGTCTTTAGTAAGGTTAAAATATCTAGATCTATACTTTAATTATAGCAAGCATAAACTCTTGATGAGAAAAACCCAACTTTAGTAGGAAAACCCAAGACTCAAATGATAATAGTTAAATGGAGTTTGACTTTTTTGTTCAAAACTAAATTTTAGATTTAAATCGATTTATTCACCATGTATTCCTATTTTAAACTAATAATCTTTCTAGATCTATGTTTAGATCTAATACATTACAGACTTTACATAACAAAATATCTAGATCTAATTACTTCCTTCGCGTATACAATGCAATTTGTCATTGCAGTCGAACATGTTAGATTTATTTATCTAGATCTAGAATAGATCTAGTTTAAATAGAATATTGCCTAACGAAATATAGATATGTGTAGAATGTATACTAGATCTACAACTCTAGCTTTTAATTAGATGTAGTAATTTAATATTTCTAAAGTTAGATCTACACTAGTGTAAATCTAGGTATTGAGCTTAATCGAGATCTCTTACACACGAGTAATCTATTTTGAACGCACATACCGTAAACTATATCGACCACACATTCCGTAGACTATGTCGAACAGAATTTCTAAGTTTATTTCTATAACCTATACTGGTTATAATTTGGGGGGACAATGATAGACCCCCCCCCCTTTCCTTCCCCCCCCCCCACACAAAAAAAAACCAACTCATTAGCCATTAAATTGAAAATAAGCTATAATTGCACAATTCTGGCCCGTTGTATGTAGATCTAGATCTAATTTTACATAGTCTGTAGATTCTACATTCATTGGTCCTTTGTTTTACTAAGGTCAACAAAATTGAAGACTATTTTAGAATCTAGATCTAGCTCTAAATCTATATAGATCTAGTAAAGATTTTAGACTATTTGCATTATTTTGCTATCTTTTGGACTGAGATTTAGCTCTCTCGACCCTTGTTTATACATATTGAGTTTACAATAATCAAATTTTGCTTCAGTTCATTATCATTTTGTCATTTGTCTTAGCTAACGTCGTTTACATTTAATATCAAATATGGACTGTGGTATAGTATTTTCGATATGGTGTTTTGTATTCCAATTTCGAATCGGAGGTTTGTGTATTGTGTCGTGCTACTTTGAAGTGCAACTAAATTCGTTTTGTGGTGCCTATTCGTTTTCTGCCATCTATCTGGAATCAAAATTGTGCATTTATGTGCCGGCTATTCTGAATCGGGCTTGTGCATTTTTGTGCCGGCTATTCTGAATCGGACTTGTGTTTTTTTGTGTTAGCTGTTTAAAATCAATTGTTTTATTTTTCGTTGTGGCTATTTAAAATCAATTAGTGCTTTTTTCTGCCGTGGATGATGTTTGAAATCAGCTTGTGCTTTTTTAGTGTGCTTTTTAAAATCAACTGGTCTTTTTTTTTTCGTGGTGGAATCGACTTGCGCATTTTGGTGTAGTTTTTAGAATTGACTTGTGCTTTCTTTCCCGCGTGGTTTATTGGAATAAGACTTGTGCATATATTTGGTTACGTTATTTGGAATAGTTTTTTTTTAGCTTTGTGTCAATGAATATTTGGCTTGAAACTTTCCCAGCAAAAAAAAAGTAAAAAAAAAAATGTTTGCATCGTGTAATAAGCACTTTAATGTAGCAGCCCTGAGCATCTGAAATAAACTCCCCCCCCATGTCTTGAGCTCCTGATATCCATGCCCCGGTTTACTATGAAGCTCCAGTATCTAGATCTAATAAAGATATTATTATTGTCTAGGATTCAAGAGAGGCAACCCATATAAATCATCCCAAACTTTCCCTGTCGTACAAGAAAAGCCGCAAATGTATAGAATGAATATTTTAGCTTGAAACCTACCCAGCATAAGTAAATCAAACTAATTTGCATGGAACAATAAATACTTAAGTGTAGCAGCCCTGAGCACCTGAAAAAACCGCCCCCCACGTCTTAGAATTCCTCATATCCACGCCCCAGTTTACTATGAATCTTCAGTCTCTAGATCTAAATAAAAATAATGAAATATTGTCTTGGATTCAAAAGAGGCAAACCATAGAAATCATCCCAAACTTTCCCTTTATAAAAAAAAGAGATTAAGTCTCTTAATGTAATTTACACCAATAATAGAAAATGTTTTACAAAATACATTAAATTCTTAGCTTTACCTATCAATCAGTCTGTTGAACCATGGGGGCACCACAAGATATGTGAACAGCCCTTCTTTATACCTCTCTTTAATTGGTCCTGGATAAACCATTTCATGGCATACCTGGCCATTCTTTGATGTCTTCACATTGTCTTTCTCTCATTCTTCATCCTAGAACTCAATCGTGAAAGGACCATAACCCTGGTATTATTTATTTTAAAATAAAAAGAGTGATTAAGTCCCTTAATGTAATTAACACCAATTTTTGGAAATGTTTTACAAAATACAATAAATTCTTAGCTTTACCTATCGATCAATCTGTTCAACCATGTGGGCACCACACAAGATCTGTCAACAGCCCTTCTATATTACTCTCTGTACTTAGCCCTGGATAAACCATTTCATGGCAGACCTGCCCATTCTTTGTCTTCCCATTGCTCTGTCTTTCATTCTTTATCCTGGAACTCAATTGTGAAAGGACCATAACCCTGTTATTATTTTCTTATGAAAAAAAAAAGAGTGATTAAGTCCCTTAATGTAATTAACACCAATATTAGGAAATGAATTACAAAATACATTAAATTCTTAGCTTTACGTATCGATTAATCTGTTGAACCATGGTGGCACCACACAAGATCTGTCAACAGCCCTTCTATGTTCCTCTCTGTACTTAGCCCTGGATAAACCATTTCATTGCAGACCTGCCCATTCTTTGATGTCTTCACATTGCTCTCTTTCTCATTCTTCATCCTGGAACTCAATGGTGAAAGGACCATAACCCTGGTATTATTTTCTTATGAAAAAAAAGAGTGATTAAGTCCCTTAATGTAATTAACACCAATTTTTTTCGAAATGTTTTACAAAATACATTAAATTCTTAGCTTTACCTATCGATTAATCTGTTTAACCATGGGGGCACCACACAAGATCTGTCAACAGCCCTTCTATATTTATCTCTGTACTTAGCCCTTAATAAACCATTTCATGGCAGACCTGCCCATTCTTTGATGTCTTCACATTGCTCTCTTTCTCATTCTTCATCCTGGAACTCACTTGTGAAAGGACCATAACCTTGGTAATATTTTCTTAAAATAAAAAAGAAGAGTGATTAAGTCCCTTAATGTAATTAACACCAATTTTTTTCGAGATGTTTTGCAAAATACATAAAATTCTTAGCTTTACCTATCGATTAATCTGTTGAACCATGGGGGCACCACACAAGATCTGTCAACAGCCCTTCTATATTCCTCTCTGTACTTAGCCCTGGATAAACCATTTCATTGCAGACCTGGCCATTCTTTGATGTTTTCACATTACTCTGTCTTTTTTCATTCTTCATCCTGGAACTCAATTGTGAAAGGAGCATAACCCTGGTAATATTTTCTTAAAATAAAAAAGAGTGATTAAGTCCCTTAATGTAATTAACACCAATTTTTTTCGAAATGTTTTACAAAATACATTAAATTCTTAGCTTTACCTATCGATTAATCTGTTCAACCATGGGGGCACCACACAAGATCTGTCAACAGCCCTTCTATATTCATCTCTGTACTTAGCCCTTAATAAACCATTTCATGGCAGACCTGCCCATTCTTTGATGTCTTCACATTGCTCTCTTTCTCATTCTTTATCCTGGAACTCACTTGTGAAAGGACCATAACCCTGGTAATATTTTCTTAAAATAAAAAAGAGTGATTAAGTCCCTTAATGTAATTAACACCAATTTTTTTAGTAATGTTTTACAAAATACATTAAATTCTTAGCTTTACCTATAGATAAATCTGTTGAACCATGGTTGCACCACACATGATCTGTCAACAGCCCTTCTATATTCCTCTCTGTACTTAGCCCTGGATAAACCATTTCATTGCATACCTGGCCATTTTTTGATGTCTTCATATTACTCTGTCTTTTTTCATTCTTCATCCTAGAACTTAATGGTGAAAGGACCATAACCCTGGTTTTATTTTCTTATGAAAAAAAAAAGAGTGATTAAGTCCCTTAATGTAATTAACACCAATATAAGGAAATTAATTACAAAATACATCAAATTCTTAGCTTTACCTATCAATTAATCTGTTCAACCATGTTGGCACCACACAAGATCTGTCAACAGCCCTTCTATATTCCTCTCTGTACTTAGCCCTGGATAAACCATTTCATTGCAGACCTGCCCATTCTTTGATGTTTTCACATTACTCTGTCTTTTTTCATTCTTCATCCTGCAACTCAATGGTGAAAGGACCATAACCCTGGTTTTATTTTCTTAAAATAAAAGAGTGATTAAGTCCCTTAATGTAATTAACACCAATTTTTTTCGAAATGTTTTACAAAATACATTAAATTCTTAGCTTTACCTATCGATCAATTTGTTGAACCATGGTTGCACCACACATGATCTGTCAACAGCCCTTCTATATTCCTATCTGTACTTAGCCCTGGATAAACCATTTCATTGCATACCTGGCCATTTTTTGATGTCTTCATATTACTCTCTGTCTTTCTCATTCTTCATCCTGGAACTCACTTGTGAAAGGACCATAACCCTGGTTTTATTTTCTTATGAAAAAAAAAGTGATTAAGTCCCTTAATGTAATAAACACCAATATTAGGAAATAAATTACAAAATACATTAAATTGTTAGCTTTACGTATCGATCAATCTGTTCAACCACGGGGGACACCACATAAGATCTGTCAACAGCCCTTCTATATTCCTCTCTGTACTTAGCCCTAGATAAACCATTTCATGGCAGACCTGCCCATTCTTTGATGTCTTCACATTGTGTCTTCGTCTCATTCTTCATCCTAGAACTCAATGGTGAAAGGACCATAACCCTGGTATTATTTTCTGAAAATAAAAGTGATTAAGTCCCTTAATGTAAATAACACCAATTTTATTAAATGTTTTACAAAATACATTAAATTCTTAGCTTTAGGTATCGATTAATCTGTTGAACCATGGGGGCACCACATAAGATCTGTCAACAGCCCTTCTATATTCCTCTCTGTACTTAGCCCTGGATAAACCATCTCATGGCAGACCTGCCCATTCTTTGATGTCTTCACATTGTGTCTTTTATTCTT
Source organism: Biomphalaria glabrata (assembly GCF_947242115.1). Lineage (NCBI taxonomy): Eukaryota > Metazoa > Mollusca > Gastropoda > Planorbidae > Biomphalaria > Biomphalaria glabrata. The sequence goes on along the minus strand of NC_074715.1, from coordinate 11,066 downwards.
TTTGCTAGAACTCAATTGTGAAAGGAACATAACCCTTGTTTTATTTTCTTTAAAAAATAAAGCGATTAAGTCCCTTAATGTAATTAACACCAATATTAGGAAATGTTTTACAACATTCATTAATTTCTTACCTTTACCTATCGATCAGTCTGTTGAACCATGGGGGCACCACACAAGATCTGTCAACAGCCCTTCTATATTCCTCTCTGTACTTAGCCCTTGATAAACCATTTCATAGCGAACCTGCCCATTCTTTGATGTCTTCACATTGTCTTTCTATCATTCTTTTTGCTAGAACTCAATGGTGAAAGGACCATAAACCTGGTATTATTTTCTGAAAATAAACTCCCTTAATATAATTAACACCAATTTTATGAAATGTTTTACAAAATACATTAAATTCTTAGCTTTACCTATAAATCAATCTGTTGAACCATGGGTCATTACTTTTCTTTAGTTCTCGTAGACTAAGTGTTAAATGTCAACTCTAAAAAGGCTTTAAAAATAATCTAAATTTATCTCTTAATATAGACTTTTCAAGGTCTTTATTGTTACAAATTATGGACTAAAACTATAGAAATGTTAAAATCCTTGGTATCAAATGCCTAAACTTTGAAGGTTTCCATTTCATTTTTGAAATGGACAATTATTTATTCCTTGTAGCTAATTAAACCAATAAGAGGTGGCCTTAATGTCTTACTTTTATAAAATTAGATAAAACAAACCTGTTTAGTACAATGTACACATGCATTACAAGTAAACCCTATCACCCAACACATTGTAATAAACATTAGATAGCAGTTGCATAACATTTTACACCCTAAATTGTATCTCAGATATACAATTCTCTTTGAATAGTTTGTTTTACTTGTTCAATTGATTTTTATGTAATGCTCTTAAATAAAATATGTAATTATATATTCCCTATATCGCTCTTTAAACCAATTTAAGAGATGGAATTACTCATTTGCTTACATAAATAACTTATGCAAACATATTTAAAACCATTGACACATGCATTTAAAGTAAACCCAAACATCCAATACGGCAGTAAACGTTAGACAATAATTGCATACATAACATTGCACACTTAATTTTATTTCTATGACTTTTCTTAAAAGCTTGTTTCAATTGTTCCATTTATTTTTTTTTTATATTGTATGTTTATTTATAGATAAATATTAGAGTTGTCCTTATGTTTAAAGATTATTGGAATTTAGGTTAGTGTTAGTTGTAGATACTAGACGTGGGACAATAATCATATACGTGAAAGTTTACGTTAGCTAGGTACTTAAAACTTGACTATTTATATTTTTTCTTGTAACTAGTTAACCTAAAGTGTTACTTAGCCAGCGCTGAACTTGACATGAGACACTGCCAGCACTGGTCTTAGCCAGCGCTGAACTTGACATGAGACACTGCCAGCGCTTGTCTTAGCCAGCGCTGAACTTGACATGAGACACTGCCAGCGCTGGTCTAGCTAACATCAACACTAGGTTTCAACTATTTACTAAGATAAAGATATAAATGTAATGATTAATCGAATCTACGTCATCTCTAAGACTTGATAAACCTTATTTTCCCTAAAAACCTATACCATAAGACCACCCATCCCTAAACTGTAAGTATTTAGTTAGCATTCAAAGGAAACAAAACTTCTAGAACAGTACTCAGGGGATAACGACATATGATCGTCTTCCCTTGAATGCTGTGTGTACGTTTTGTTTCCTTTAAATGCTATTTAAATACTATCTCCATTAGGGTAACTATCTCCATTAGGGTAACTATCTCCATTAGGGTAACTATCTCCATTAGGGTAACTATCTCCATTAGGGTAACTATCTCCATTAGGGTAACTATCTCCATTAGGGTAACTATCTCCATTAGGGTAACTATCTCCATTAGGGTAACTATCTCCATTAGGGTAACTATCTCCATTAGGGTAACTATCTCCATTAGGGTAACTATCTCCATTAGGGTAACTATCTCCATTAGGGTAACTATCTCCATTAGGGTAACTATCTCCATTAGGGTAACTATCTCCATTAGGGTAACTATCTCCATTAGGGTAACTATCTCCATTAGGGTAACTATCTCCATTAGGGTAACTATCTCCATTAGGGTAACTATCTCCATTAGGGTAACTATCTCCATTAGGGTAACTATCTCCATTAGGGTAACTATCTCCATTAGGGTAACTATCTCCATTAGGGTAACTATCTCCATTAGGGTAACTATCTCCATTAGGGTAACTATCTCCATTAGGGTAACTATCTCCATTAGGGTAACTATCTCCATTAGGGTAACTATCTCCATTAGGGTAACTATCTCCATTAGGGTAACTATCTCCATTAGGGTAACTATCTCCATTAGGGTAACTATCTCCATTAGGGTAACTATCTCCATTAGGGTAACTATCTCCATTAGGGTAACTATCTCCATTAGGGTAACTATCTCCATTAGGGTAACTATCTCCATTAGGGTAACTATCTCCATTAGGGTAACTATCTCCATTAGGGTAACTATCTCCATTAGGGTAACTATCTCCATTAGGGTAACTATCTCCATTAGGGTAACTATCTCCATTAGGGTAACTATCTCCATTAGGGTAACTATCTCCATTAGGGTAACTATCTCCATTAGGGTAACTATCTCCATTAGGGTAACTATCTCCATTAGGGTAACTATCTCCATTAGGGTAACTATCTCCATTAGGGTAACTATCTCCATTAGGGTAACTATCTCCATTAGGGTAACTATCTCCATTAGGGTAACTATCTCCATTAGGGTAACTATCTCCATTAGGGTAACTATCTCCATTAGGGTAACTATCTCCATTAGGGTAACTATCTCCATTAGGGTAACTATCTCCATTAGGGTAACTATCTCCATTAGGGTAACTATCTCCATTAGGGTAACTATCTCCATTAGGGTAACTATCTCCATTAGGGTAACTATCTCCATTAGGGTAACTATCTCCATTAGGGTAACTATCTCCATTAGGGTAACTATCTCCATTAGGGTAACTATCTCCATTAGGGTAACTATCTCCATTAGGGTAACTATCTCCATTAGGGTAACTATCTCCATTAGGGTAACTATCTCCATTAGGGTAACTATCTCCATTAGGGTAACTATCTCCATTAGGGTAACTATCTCCATTAGGGTAACTATCTCCATTAGGGTAACTATCTCCATTAGGGTAACTATCTCCATTAGGGTAACTATCTCCATTAGGGTAACTATCTCCATTAGGGTAACTATCTCCATTAGGGTAACTATCTCCATTAGGGTAACTATCTCCATTAGGGTAACTATCTCCATTAGGGTAACTATCTCCATTAGGGTAACTATCTCCATTAGGGTAACTATCTCCATTAGGGTAACTATCTCCATTAGGGTAACTATCTCCATTAGGGTAACTATCTCCATTAGGGTAACTATCTCCATTAGGGTAACTATCTCCATTAGGGTAACTATCTCCATTAGGGTAACTATCTCCATTAGGGTAACTATCTCCATTAGGGTAACTATCTCCATTAGGGTAACTATCTCCATTAGGGTAA
>NC_074714.1:56515134-56610832 GCF_947242115.1 Biomphalaria glabrata | reverse complement strand
CTAACCCTAACCCTAACCCTAACCCTAACCCTAACCCTAACCCTAACCCTAACCCTAACCCTAACCCTAACCCTAACCCTAACCCTAACCCTAACCCTAACCCTAACCCTAACCCTAACCCTAACCCTAACCCTAACCCTAACCCTAACCCTAACCCTAACCCTAACCCTAACCCTAACCCTAACCCTAACCCTAACCCTAACCCTAACCCTAACCCTAACCCTAACCCTAACCCTAACCCTAACCCTAACCCTAACCCTAACCCTAACCCTAACCCTAACCCTAACCCTAACCCTAACCCTAACCCTAACCCTAACCCTAACCCTAACCCTAACCCTAACCCTAACCCTAACCCTAACCCTAACCCTAACCCTAACCCTAACCCTAACCCTAACCCTAACCCTAACCCTAACCCTAACCCTAACCCTAACCCTAACCCTAACCCTAACCCTAACCCTAACCCTAACCCTAACCCTAACCCTAACCCTAACCCTAACCCTAACCCTAACCCTAACCCTAACCCTAACCCTAACCCTAACCCTAACCCTAACCCTAACCCTAACCCTAACCCTAACCCTAACCCTAACCCTAACCCTAACCCTAACCCTAACCCTAACCCTAACCCTAACCCTAACCCTAACCCTAACCCTAACCCTAACCCTAACCCTAACCCTAACCCTAACCCTAACCCTAACCCTAACCCTAACCCTAACCCTAACCCTAACCCTAACCCTAACCCTAACCCTAACCCTAACCCTAACCCTAACCCTAACCCTAACCCTAACCCTAACCCTAACCCTAACCCTAACCCTAACCCTAACCCTAACCCTAACCCTAACCCTAACCCTAACCCTAACCCTAACCCTAACCCTAACCCTAACCCTAACCCTAACCCTAACCCTAACCCTAACCCTAACCCTAACCCTAACCCTAACCCTAACCCTAACCCTAACCCTAACCCTAACCCTAACCCTAACCCTAACCCTAACCCTAACCCTAACCCTAACCCTAACCCTAACCCTAACCCTAACCCTAACCCTAACCCTAACCCTAACCCTAACCCTAACCCTAACCCTAACCCTAACCCTAACCCTAACCCTAACCCTAACCCTAACCCTAACCCTAACCCTAACCCTAACCCTAACCCTAACCCTAACCCTAACCCTAACCCTAACCCTAACCCTAACCCTAACCCTAACCCTAACCCTAACCCTAACCCTAACCCTAACCCTAACCCTAACCCTAACCCTAACCCTAACCCTAACCCTAACCCTAACCCTAACCCTAACCCTAACCCTAACCCTAACCCTAACCCTAACCCTAACCCTAACCCTAACCCTAACCCTAACCCTAACCCTAACCCTAACCCTAACCCTAACCCTAACCCTAACCCTAACCCTAACCCTAACCCTAACCCTAACCCTAACCCTAACCCTAACCCTAACCCTAACCCTAACCCTAACCCTAACCCTAACCCTAACCCTAACCCTAACCCTAACCCTAACCCTAACCCTAACCCTAACCCTAACCCTAACCCTAACCCTAACCCTAACCCTAACCCTAACCCTAACCCTAACCCTAACCCTAACCCTAACCCTAACCCTAACCCTAACCCTAACCCTAACCCTAACCCTAACCCTAACCCTAACCCTAACCCTAACCCTAACCCTAACCCTAACCCTAACCCTAACCCTAACCCTAACCCTAACCCTAACCCTAACCCTAACCCTAACCCTAACCCTAACCCTAACCCTAACCCTAACCCTAACCCTAACCCTAACCCTAACCCTAACCCTAACCCTAACCCTAACCCTAACCCTAACCCTAACCCTAACCCTAACCCTAACCCTAACCCTAACCCTAACCCTAACCCTAACCCTAACCCTAACCCTAACCCTAACCCTAACCCTAACCCTAACCCTAACCCTAACCCTAACCCTAACCCTAACCCTAACCCTAACCCTAACCCTAACCCTAACCCTAACCCTAACCCTAACCCTAACCCTAACCCTAACCCTAACCCTAACCCTAACCCTAACCCTAACCCTAACCCTAACCCTAACCCTAACCCTAACCCTAACCCTAACCCTAACCCTAACCCTAACCCTAACCCTAACCCTAACCCTAACCCTAACCCTAACCCTAACCCTAACCCTAACCCTAACCCTAACCCTAACCCTAACCCTAACCCTAACCCTAACCCTAACCCTAACCCTAACCCTAACCCTAACCCTAACCCTAACCCTAACCCTAACCCTAACCCTAACCCTAACCCTAACCCTAACCCTAACCCTAACCCTAACCCTAACCCTAACCCTAACCCTAACCCTAACCCTAACCCTAACCCTAACCCTAACCCTAACCCTAACCCTAACCCTAACCCTAACCCTAACCCTAACCCTAACCCTAACCCTAACCCTAACCCTAACCCTAACCCTAACCCTAACCCTAACCCTAACCCTAACCCTAACCCTAACCCTAACCCTAACCCTAACCCTAACCCTAACCCTAACCCTAACCCTAACCCTAACCCTAACCCTAACCCTAACCCTAACCCTAACCCTAACCCTAACCCTAACCCTAACCCTAACCCTAACCCTAACCCTAACCCTAACCCTAACCCTAACCCTAACCCTAACCCTAACCCTAACCCTAACCCTAACCCTAACCCTAACCCTAACCCTAACCCTAACCCTAACCCTAACCCTAACCCTAACCCTAACCCTAACCCTAACCCTAACCCTAACCCTAACCCTAACCCTAACCCTAACCCTAACCCTAACCCTAACCCTAACCCTAACCCTAACCCTAACCCTAACCCTAACCCTAACCCTAACCCTAACCCTAACCCTAACCCTAACCCTAACCCTAACCCTAACCCTAACCCTAACCCTAACCCTAACCCTAACCCTAACCCTAACCCTAACCCTAACCCTAACCCTAACCCTAACCCTAACCCTAACCCTAACCCTAACCCTAACCCTAACCCTAACCCTAACCCTAACCCTAACCCTAACCCTAACCCTAACCCTAACCCTAACCCTAACCCTAACCCTAACCCTAACCCTAACCCTAACCCTAACCCTAACCCTAACCCTAACCCTAACCCTAACCCTAACCCTAACCCTAACCCTAACCCTAACCCTAACCCTAACCCTAACCCTAACCCTAACCCTAACCCTAACCCTAACCCTAACCCTAACCCTAACCCTAACCCTAACCCTAACCCTAACCCTAACCCTAACCCTAACCCTAACCCTAACCCTAACCCTAACCCTAACCCTAACCCTAACCCTAACCCTAACCCTAACCCTAACCCTAACCCTAACCCTAACCCTAACCCTAACCCTAACCCTAACCCTAACCCTAACCCTAACCCTAACCCTAACCCTAACCCTAACCCTAACCCTAACCCTAACCCTAACCCTAACCCTAACCCTAACCCTAACCCTAACCCTAACCCTAACCCTAACCCTAACCCTAACCCTAACCCTAACCCTAACCCTAACCCTAACCCTAACCCTAACCCTAACCCTAACCCTAACCCTAACCCTAACCCTAACCCTAACCCTAACCCTAACCCTAACCCTAACCCTAACCCTAACCCTAACCCTAACCCTAACCCTAACCCTAACCCTAACCCTAACCCTAACCCTAACCCTAACCCTAACCCTAACCCTAACCCTAACCCTAACCCTAACCCTAACCCTAACCCTAACCCTAACCCTAACCCTAACCCTAACCCTAACCCTAACCCTAACCCTAACCCTAACCCTAACCCTAACCCTAACCCTAACCCTAACCCTAACCCTAACCCTAACCCTAACCCTAACCCTAACCCTAACCCTAACCCTAACCCTAACCCTAACCCTAACCCTAACCCTAACCCTAACCCTAACCCTAACCCTAACCCTAACCCTAACCCTAACCCTAACCCTAACCCTAACCCTAACCCTAACCCTAACCCTAACCCTAACCCTAACCCTAACCCTAACCCTAACCCTAACCCTAACCCTAACCCTAACCCTAACCCTAACCCTAACCCTAACCCTAACCCTAACCCTAACCCTAACCCTAACCCTAACCCTAACCCTAACCCTAACCCTAACCCTAACCCTAACCCTAACCCTAACCCTAACCCTAACCCTAACCCTAACCCTAACCCTAACCCTAACCCTAACCCTAACCCTAACCCTAACCCTAACCCTAACCCTAACCCTAACCCTAACCCTAACCCTAACCCTAACCCTAACCCTAACCCTAACCCTAACCCTAACCCTAACCCTAACCCTAACCCTAACCCTAACCCTAACCCTAACCCTAACCCTAACCCTAACCCTAACCCTAACCCTAACCCTAACCCTAACCCTAACCCTAACCCTAACCCTAACCCTAACCCTAACCCTAACCCTAACCCTAACCCTAACCCTAACCCTAACCCTAACCCTAACCCTAACCCTAACCCTAACCCTAACCCTAACCCTAACCCTAACCCTAACCCTAACCCTAACCCTAACCCTAACCCTAACCCTAACCCTAACCCTAACCCTAACCCTAACCCTAACCCTAACCCTAACCCTAACCCTAACCCTAACCCTAACCCTAACCCTAACCCTAACCCTAACCCTAACCCTAACCCTAACCCTAACCCTAACCCTAACCCTAACCCTAACCCTAACCCTAACCCTAACCCTAACCCTAACCCTAACCCTAACCCTAACCCTAACCCTAACCCTAACCCTAACCCTAACCCTAACCCTAACCCTAACCCTAACCCTAACCCTAACCCTAACCCTAACCCTAACCCTAACCCTAACCCTAACCCTAACCCTAACCCTAACCCTAACCCTAACCCTAACCCTAACCCTAACCCTAACCCTAACCCTAACCCTAACCCTAACCCTAACCCTAACCCTAACCCTAACCCTAACCCTAACCCTAACCCTAACCCTAACCCTAACCCTAACCCTAACCCTAACCCTAACCCTAACCCTAACCCTAACCCTAACCCTAACCCTAACCCTAACCCTAACCCTAACCCTAACCCTAACCCTAACCCTAACCCTAACCCTAACCCTAACCCTAACCCTAACCCTAACCCTAACCCTAACCCTAACCCTAACCCTAACCCTAACCCTAACCCTAACCCTAACCCTAACCCTAACCCTAACCCTAACCCTAACCCTAACCCTAACCCTAACCCTAACCCTAACCCTAACCCTAACCCTAACCCTAACCCTAACCCTAACCCTAATGGAGATAGTTACCCTAATGGAGATAGTTACCCTAATGGAGATAGTTACCCTAATGGAGATAGTTACCCTAATGGAGATAGTTACCCTAATGGAGATAGTTACCCTAATGGAGATAGTTACCCTAATGGAGATAGTTACCCTAATGGAGATAGTTACCCTAATGGAGATAGTTACCCTAATGGAGATAGTTACCCTAATGGAGATAGTTACCCTAATGGAGATAGTTACCCTAATGGAGATAGTTACCCTAATGGAGATAGTTACCCTAATGGAGATAGTTACCCTAATGGAGATAGTTACCCTAATGGAGATAGTTACCCTAATGGAGATAGTTACCCTAATGGAGATAGTTACCCTAATGGAGATAGTTACCCTAATGGAGATAGTTACCCTAATGGAGATAGTTACCCTAATGGAGATAGTTACCCTAATGGAGATAGTTACCCTAATGGAGATAGTTACCCTAATGGAGATAGTTACCCTAATGGAGATAGTTACCCTAATGGAGATAGTTACCCTAATGGAGATAGTTACCCTAATGGAGATAGTTACCCTAATGGAGATAGTTACCCTAATGGAGATAGTTACCCTAATGGAGATAGTTACCCTAATGGAGATAGTTACCCTAATGGAGATAGTTACCCTAATGGAGATAGTTACCCTAATGGAGATAGTTACCCTAATGGAGATAGTTACCCTAATGGAGATAGTTACCCTAATGGAGATAGTTACCCTAATGGAGATAGTTACCCTAATGGAGATAGTTACCCTAATGGAGATAGTTACCCTAATGGAGATAGTTACCCTAATGGAGATAGTTACCCTAATGGAGATAGTTACCCTAATGGAGATAGTTACCCTAATGGAGATAGTTACCCTAATGGAGATAGTTACCCTAATGGAGATAGTTACCCTAATGGAGATAGTTACCCTAATGGAGATAGTTACCCTAATGGAGATAGTTACCCTAATGGAGATAGTTACCCTAATGGAGATAGTTACCCTAATGGAGATAGTTACCCTAATGGAGATAGTTACCCTAATGGAGATAGTTACCCTAATGGAGATAGTTACCCTAATGGAGATAGTTACCCTAATGGAGATAGTTACCCTAATGGAGATAGTTACCCTAATGGAGATAGTTACCCTAATGGAGATAGTTACCCTAATGGAGATAGTTACCCTAATGGAGATAGTTACCCTAATGGAGATAGTTACCCTAATGGAGATAGTTACCCTAATGGAGATAGTTACCCTAATGGAGATAGTTACCCTAATGGAGATAGTTACCCTAATGGAGATAGTTACCCTAATGGAGATAGTTACCCTAATGGAGATAGTTACCCTAATGGAGATAGTTACCCTAATGGAGATAGTTACCCTAATGGAGATAGTTACCCTAATGGAGATAGTTACCCTAATGGAGATAGTTACCCTAATGGAGATAGTTACCCTAATGGAGATAGTTACCCTAATGGAGATAGTTACCCTAATGGAGATAGTTACCCTAATGGAGATAGTTACCCTAATGGAGATAGTTACCCTAATGGAGATAGTTACCCTAATGGAGATAGTTACCCTAATGGAGATAGTTACCCTAATGGAGATAGTTACCCTAATGGAGATAGTTACCCTAATGGAGATAGTTACCCTAATGGAGATAGTTACCCTAATGGAGATAGTTACCCTAATGGAGATAGTTACCCTAATGGAGATAGTTACCCTAATGGAGATAGTTACCCTAATGGAGATAGTTACCCTAATGGAGATAGTTACCCTAATGGAGATAGTTACCCTAATGGAGATAGTTACCCTAATGGAGATAGTTACCCTAATGGAGATAGTTACCCTAATGGAGATAGTTACCCTAATGGAGATAGTTACCCTAATGGAGATAGTTACCCTAATGGAGATAGTTACCCTAATGGAGATAGTTACCCTAATGGAGATAGTTACCCTAATGGAGATAGTTACCCTAATGGAGATAGTTACCCTAATGGAGATAGTTACCCTAATGGAGATAGTTACCCTAATGGAGATAGTTACCCTAATGGAGATAGTTACCCTAATGGAGATAGTTACCCTAATGGAGATAGTTACCCTAATGGAGATAGTTACCCTAATGGAGATAGTTACCCTAATGGAGATAGTTACCCTAATGGAGATAGTTACCCTAATGGAGATAGTTACCCTAATGGAGATAGTTACCCTAATGGAGATAGTTACCCTAATGGAGATAGTTACCCTAATGGAGATAGTTACCCTAATGGAGATAGTTACCCTAATGGAGATAGTTACCCTAATGGAGATAGTTACCCTAATGGAGATAGTTACCCTAATGGAGATAGTTACCCTAATGGAGATAGTTACCCTAATGGAGATAGTTACCCTAATGGAGATAGTTACCCTAATGGAGATAGTTACCCTAATGGAGATAGTTACCCTAATGGAGATAGTTACCCTAATGGAGATAGTTACCCTAATGGAGATAGTTACCCTAATGGAGATAGTTACCCTAATGGAGATAGTTACCCTAATGGAGATAGTTACCCTAATGGAGATAGTTACCCTAATGGAGATAGTTACCCTAATGGAGATAGTTACCCTAATGGAGATAGTTACCCTAATGGAGATAGTTACCCTAATGGAGATAGTTACCCTAATGGAGATAGTTACCCTAATGGAGATAGTTACCCTAATGGAGATAGTTACCCTAATGGAGATAGTTACCCTAATGGAGATAGTTACCCTAATGGAGATAGTTACCCTAATGGAGATAGTTACCCTAATGGAGATAGTTACCCTAATGGAGATAGTTACCCTAATGGAGATAGTTACCCTAATGGAGATAGTTACCCTAATGGAGATAGTTACCCTAATGGAGATAGTTACCCTAATGGAGATAGTTACCCTAATGGAGATAGTTACCCTAATGGAGATAGTTACCCTAATGGAGATAGTTACCCTAATGGAGATAGTTACCCTAATGGAGATAGTTACCCTAATGGAGATAGTTACCCTAATGGAGATAGTTACCCTAATGGAGATAGTTACCCTAATGGAGATAGTTACCCTAATGGAGATAGTTACCCTAATGGAGATAGTTACCCTAATGGAGATAGTTACCCTAATGGAGATAGTTACCCTAATGGAGATAGTTACCCTAATGGAGATAGTTACCCTAATGGAGATAGTTACCCTAATGGAGATAGTTACCCTAATGGAGATAGTTACCCTAATGGAGATAGTTACCCTAATGGAGATAGTTACCCTAATGGAGATAGTTACCCTAATGGAGATAGTTACCCTAATGGAGATAGTTACCCTAATGGAGATAGTTACCCTAATGGAGATAGTTACCCTAATGGAGATAGTTACCCTAATGGAGATAGTTACCCTAATGGAGATAGTTACCCTAATGGAGATAGTTACCCTAATGGAGATAGTTACCCTAATGGAGATAGTTACCCTAATGGAGATAGTTACCCTAATGGAGATAGTTACCCTAATGGAGATAGTTACCCTAATGGAGATAGTTACCCTAATGGAGATAGTTACCCTAATGGAGATAGTTACCCTAATGGAGATAGTTACCCTAATGGAGATAGTTACCCTAATGGAGATAGTTACCCTAATGGAGATAGTTACCCTAATGGAGATAGTTACCCTAATGGAGATAGTTACCCTAATGGAGATAGTTACCCTAATGGAGATAGTTACCCTAATGGAGATAGTTACCCTAATGGAGATAGTTACCCTAATGGAGATAGTTACCCTAATGGAGATAGTTACCCTAATGGAGATAGTTACCCTAATGGAGATAGTTACCCTAATGGAGATAGTTACCCTAATGGAGATAGTTACCCTAATGGAGATAGTTACCCTAATGGAGATAGTTACCCTAATGGAGATAGTTACCCTAATGGAGATAGTTACCCTAATGGAGATAGTTACCCTAATGGAGATAGTTACCCTAATGGAGATAGTTACCCTAATGGAGATAGTTACCCTAATGGAGATAGTTACCCTAATGGAGATAGTTACCCTAATGGAGATAGTTACCCTAATGGAGATAGTTACCCTAATGGAGATAGTTACCCTAATGGAGATAGTTACCCTAATGGAGATAGTTACCCTAATGGAGATAGTTACCCTAATGGAGATAGTTACCCTAATGGAGATAGTTACCCTAATGGAGATAGTTACCCTAATGGAGATAGTTACCCTAATGGAGATAGTTACCCTAATGGAGATAGTTACCCTAATGGAGATAGTTACCCTAATGGAGATAGTTACCCTAATGGAGATAGTTACCCTAATGGAGATAGTTACCCTAATGGAGATAGTTACCCTAATGGAGATAGTTACCCTAATGGAGATAGTTACCCTAATGGAGATAGTTACCCTAATGGAGATAGTTACCCTAATGGAGATAGTTACCCTAATGGAGATAGTTACCCTAATGGAGATAGTTACCCTAATGGAGATAGTTACCCTAATGGAGATAGTTACCCTAATGGAGATAGTTACCCTAATGGAGATAGTTACCCTAATGGAGATAGTTACCCTAATGGAGATAGTTACCCTAATGGAGATAGTTACCCTAATGGAGATAGTTACCCTAATGGAGATAGTTACCCTAATGGAGATAGTTACCCTAATGGAGATAGTTACCCTAATGGAGATAGTTACCCTAATGGAGATAGTTACCCTAATGGAGATAGTTACCCTAATGGAGATAGTTACCCTAATGGAGATAGTTACCCTAATGGAGATAGTTACCCTAATGGAGATAGTTACCCTAATGGAGATAGTTACCCTAATGGAGATAGTTACCCTAATGGAGATAGTTACCCTAATGGAGATAGTTACCCTAATGGAGATAGTTACCCTAATGGAGATAGTTACCCTAATGGAGATAGTTACCCTAATGGAGATAGTTACCCTAATGGAGATAGTTACCCTAATGGAGATAGTTACCCTAATGGAGATAGTTACCCTAATGGAGATAGTTACCCTAATGGAGATAGTTACCCTAATGGAGATAGTTACCCTAATGGAGATAGTTACCCTAATGGAGATAGTTACCCTAATGGAGATAGTTACCCTAATGGAGATAGTTACCCTAATGGAGATAGTTACCCTAATGGAGATAGTTACCCTAATGGAGATAGTTACCCTAATGGAGATAGTTACCCTAATGGAGATAGTTACCCTAATGGAGATAGTTACCCTAATGGAGATAGTTACCCTAATGGAGATAGTTACCCTAATGGAGATAGTTACCCTAATGGAGATAGTTACCCTAATGGAGATAGTTACCCTAATGGAGATAGTTACCCTAATGGAGATAGTTACCCTAATGGAGATAGTTACCCTAATGGAGATAGTTACCCTAATGGAGATAGTTACCCTAATGGAGATAGTTACCCTAATGGAGATAGTTACCCTAATGGAGATAGTTACCCTAATGGAGATAGTTACCCTAATGGAGATAGTTACCCTAATGGAGATAGTTACCCTAATGGAGATAGTTACCCTAATGGAGATAGTTACCCTAATGGAGATAGTTACCCTAATGGAGATAGTTACCCTAATGGAGATAGTTACCCTAATGGAGATAGTTACCCTAATGGAGATAGTTACCCTAATGGAGATAGTTACCCTAATGGAGATAGTTACCCTAATGGAGATAGTTACCCTAATGGAGATAGTTACCCTAATGGAGATAGTTACCCTAATGGAGATAGTTACCCTAATGGAGATAGTTACCCTAATGGAGATAGTTACCCTAATGGAGATAGTTACCCTAATGGAGATAGTTACCCTAATGGAGATAGTTACCCTAATGGAGATAGTTACCCTAATGGAGATAGTTACCCTAATGGAGATAGTTACCCTAATGGAGATAGTTACCCTAATGGAGATAGTTACCCTAATGGAGATAGTTACCCTAATGGAGATAGTTACCCTAATGGAGATAGTTACCCTAATGGAGATAGTTACCCTAATGGAGATAGTTACCCTAATGGAGATAGTTACCCTAATGGAGATAGTTACCCTAATGGAGATAGTTACCCTAATGGAGATAGTTACCCTAATGGAGATAGTTACCCTAATGGAGATAGTTACCCTAATGGAGATAGTTACCCTAATGGAGATAGTTACCCTAATGGAGATAGTTACCCTAATGGAGATAGTTACCCTAATGGAGATAGTTACCCTAATGGAGATAGTTACCCTAATGGAGATAGTTACCCTAATGGAGATAGTTACCCTAATGGAGATAGTATTTAAATAGCAATTAAAGGAAACAAAACGTACACACAGCATTCAAGGGAAGACGATCATATGTCGTTATCCCTTGAGTACTGTTTTAGAAGTTTTGTTTCCTTTGAATGCTAACTAAATACTTAGAGTTTAGGGATGGGTGGTCTTATGGTATAGGATTTAAGGGAAAATAAGCTTTATTAAGTCTTAGAGATGACGTAGACTCGATTAATTATTACATTTATATCTTTATCTTAGTAAATAGTTGAAACCTAGTGATCATGTTAGCTAGACCTACGCTGGCAGTGTCTCATGTCAAGTTCAGCGCTGGCTAAAACCAGTGCTGGCAGTGTCACATGTCAAGTTCAGCGCTGGCTAAGACCAGTGCTGGCAGTGTCACATGTCAAGTTCAGCGCTGGCTAAGTAACACTTTAGGTTAACTAGTTACAAGAAAAAATATAAATAGTCAAGTTTTAAGTACCCAGCTAACGTAAACTTTCACGTATATGATTATTGCCCCAAGTCTAGCATCTACAACTAACACTAACCTAAATTCAAATAATCTTTAAACATAAGGACAACTCTAATATTTATCTAGAAATAAACATGCAATACAAAAAAAAGCAATGGAACAATTGAAACAAGCTTTTAAGAAAGGTCATAGAAATAAAATTAAGTGTGCAATGTTATGTATGCAATTATTGTCTAACGTTTACTGCGTATTGGATGTTTGGGTTTACTTTAAATGCATGTGTCAATGGTTTTATATATGTTTGCATAAGTTATATTTATGTAAGCAAATGAGTAATTCCAACTCTTAAATGAGCTATATAGGGAGTATATAATTACATATTTCATTTAAGAGCATTACATAAAAAGCAATTGAACAAGTAAAACAAACTATTAAAAGAAAATTGTATATCTGAGATAAAATTTAGGGTGTAAAATGTTATGCAACTGCTATCTAATGTTTATTACAATGTGTTGGGTGATAGGGTTTACTTGTAATGCATGTGTACATTGTACTAAACAGGTTTGTTTTATCTAATTTTATAAAAGTAAGACATTAAGGCCACCTCTTATTGGTTTTATTAGCTACAAGGAATAAATAATTGTCCATTTCAAAAATGAAATGGAAAGCTTCAAAGTTTACGCATTTGATACCAAGGATTTTAACATTTCTAAAGTTTTAGTCCATAATATGTAACAATAAAGACCTTGAAAAGTCTATATCAAGAGATAAATTTAGATTATTTTTAAAGCCTTTTAGAGTTGACATTTAACACTTAGTCTACGAGAACTAAAGAAACGTAATGACCCATGGTTCAACAGATTTATTGATAGGTAAAGCAAAGAATTTAATGTATTTTGTAAAACATTTTATAAAATTGGTGTTAATTACATTAAGGGACTTTATTTTCATAAAATAATATTAGGTTTATGGTCCTTTCACCATTGAGTTCTAGCAAAAAGAATGATAGAAAGACAATGTGAAGACATCAAAGAATGGGCAGGTCTGCCATAAAATGGTTTATCCAGGGCTAAGTACAGAGAGGAATATAGTAGGGCTGTTGACAGATCTTGTGTGGTGCCCCCATGGTTGAACAGACTGATCGATAGGTAAAGGTAAGAATTTAATGTATTTTGTAAAACATTTCCTAATATTGGTGTCGATTACATTAAGGGACTTAATCGCTCTTTTTTTAAAGTAAATAAAACAAGGGTTATGTTCCCTAACCCTAACCCATCAAAGAATGGCCAGGTATGCAATGAAATGGTTTATCCAGGGCTAAGTACAGATAGGAATATAGAAGGGCTGTTGACAGATCATGTGTGGTGCAACCATGGTTCAACAGATTGATCGATAGGTAAAGCTAAGAATTTAATGTATTTTGTAAAACATTTCGAAAAAAATTGGTGTTAATTACATTAAGGGACTTAATCACTTTTTTTTATTTTAAGAAAATATTACCAGGGTTATGGTCCTTTCACAATTGAGTTCCGGAATGTAGAATGAAAGACAGAGCAATGTGAAGACATCAAGGAATGGGCAGGTCTGTCATGAAATGGTTTATCCAGGGCTAAGTACAGAGAGGAATATAGAAGGGCTGTTGACAGATCTTGTGTGGTGTCCCCATGGTTGAACAGATTAATCGATAGGTAAAGCTAAGAATTTAATGTATTTTGTAATTTATTTCCTAATATTGGTGTTAATTACATTAAGGGATTTAATCACTCTTTTTTTTTCATAAGAAAATAATAACAGGGTTATGGTCCTTTCAATATTGAGTTCCAGGATGAAGAATGAAAAAGACAGAGAGCAATGTGAAGACATCAAAGAATGGCCAGGTCTGCAATGAAATGGTTTATCCAGGGCTAAGTACAGAGAGGAATATAGAAGGGCTGTTGACAGATCTTGTGGTGTCCCCATGGTTGAACAGATTAATCGATAGGTAAAGCTAAGAATTTAATGTATTTTGTAAAACATTTCGAAAAAAATTGGTGTTAATTACATTAAGGGACTTAATCACTCTTTTTATTTTAAGAAAATATTACCAGGGTTATGGTCCTTTCACAATTGAGTTCCAGGATGAAGAATGAAAGACAGAGAGCAATGTGAAGACATCAAAGAATGGGCAGGTCTGCCATGAAATGGTTTATCCAGGGCTAAGTACAGAGAGGAATATAGAAGGGCTGTTGACAGATCTTGTGTGGTGCCCCCATGGTTCAACAGATTGATCGATAGGTAAAGCTAAGAATTTAATGTATTTTGTAAAACATTTCGAAAAAAATTGGTGTTAATTACATTAAGGGACTTAATCACTCTTTTTATTTTAAGAAAATATTACCAGGGTTATGGTCCTTTCACAATTGAGTTCCAGGATGAAGAATGAAAGACAGAGAGCAATGTGAAGACATCAAAGAATGGGCAGGTCTGCCATGAAATGGTTTATCCAGGGCTAAGTACAGAGAGGAATATAGAAGGGCTGTTGACAGATCTTGTGTGGTGCCCCCATGGTTCAACAGATTAATCGATAGGTAAAGCTAAGAATTTAATGTATTTTGTAACTTATTACTTATATTGGTGTTAATTACATTAAGGGACTTAATCACTCTTTTTTTTATTTTAAGAAAATATTACCAGGGTTATGGTCCTTTCACAATTGAGTTCCAGGATGAAGAATGAAAGACAGAGAGCAATGTGAAGACATCAAAGAATAGCCAGGTATGCCATGAAATGGTTATCCAGGGCTAATTAAAGAGAGGAATATATAAGGGCTGTTGACAGATCTTGTGTGGTGCCCCCCATGTTTTAACAGATTGATCGATAGGTAAAGCTAAGAATTTAATGTATTTTGTAAAACATTTCCAAAAATTGGTGTTAATTACATTAAGGGACTTAATCACTCTTTTTTTATTTTAAGAAAATAATACCAGGGTTATGGTTCTTTTCACCATTGAGTTCCAGGATGAAGAATGAAAGACAGAGATCAATGTGAAGACATCAAAGAATAGCCAGGTATGCCATAAAATGGTTATCCAGGGCTAATTAAAGAGAGGAATATATAAGGGCTGTTGACAGATCTTGTGTGATGCCCCCCATGTTTTAATAGATTGATCGATAGGTAAAGCTAAGAATTTAATGTATTTTGTAAAACATTTCCAAAAATTGGTGTTTATTACATTAAGGGACTTAATCACTCTTTTTTTATTTTAGGAAAATAATACCAGGGTTATGGTCCTTTCACCATTGAGTTCTAGGATGAAGAATGAGAGAAAGACAATGTGAAGACATCAAAGAATGGCCAGGTCTGACATGAAATGGTTTATCCAGGGCTAATTAAAGAGGAATATAGAAGGGCTGTTGACAGATCTTGTGTGGTGCCCCCATGGTACAACAGATTGATCATTAGGTAAAGCGAATAAATTAATGTATTTTGTAAAACATTTCCAAAAATTGGTGATAATTACATTAAGGGACTTAATCACTCTTTTTTTATTTTAAGAAAATATTACCAGGGTTATGGTCCTTTCACCATTGAGTTCCAGGATGAAGAATGAAAGACAGAGAGCAATGTGAAGACATCAAAGAATAGCCAGGTATGCCATGAAATGGTTATCCAGGGCTAATTAAAGAGGAATATAGAAGGCCTGTTGACAGATCTTGTGTGGTGCCCCCATGTTTTAACAGATTGATCGATAGGTAAAGCTAAGAATTTAATTTATTTTGTAAAACATTTCCGAAAATTGGTGTTAATTACATTAAGGGACTTAATCGCTCTTTTTTATTAAAGGAAAAGTTTGGGATGATTTCTATGGGTTGCCTCTCTTGAATCCAAGACAATATTTCGTTTTTATTAAGATCTAGAGACTGAAGATTCATAGTAAACTGGGGCGTGGATATGAGGAATTCTAAGACGTGGGGGGCGTTTTTTTTTTCAGGTGCTCAGGGCTGCTACACTTAAGTACTTGTTCTATGCAAATTAGTTTTTACTTCTTATGCTGGGTAGGTTCAAGCTAAAATATTCATTGTATACATTTGCGGCTTTTCTTGTACCGAAAGGGAAAGTTTGGGATGATTTCTATGGGTTGCCTCTCTTGAATCCAAGACAATATTTCGTTTTTATTTAGATCTAGAGACTGAAGATTCATAGTAAACTGGGGCGTGGATATGAGGAACTCTAAGACGTGGGGGGCGTTTTTTTTCAGGTGCTCAGGGCAGCTACACTTAAGTAGTTATTGTTCCATGCAAATTAGTTAGATTTACTTGTACTGGGTAGGTTCAAGCTAAAATATTCATTGTATACATTTGCGGCTTTTCTTGTACCGAAAGAAAAGTTTGGGATGATTGCTATGGGTTGCCTCTCTTGAATCCAAGACAATATTTCGTTTTTATTTAGATCTAGAGACTGAAGATTCATAGTAAACTGGGGCGTGGATATGAGGAACTCTAAGACGTGGGGGGGGGGGGCTTTTTTTTTTCAGGTGCTAAGGGCTTCTACACTTAGGTACTTATTGTTCCATGCAAATTAGTTTGATTTTTTCTTATGCTGGGTAGGTCTCAAGCTACAATATTCATTGTACACATTTTCGGATTTTTTTGTACGACAGGGAAAGTTCGGGATGATTTATATGGGTTGCCTCTCTTGAATCCTAGACAATAATAATATCTTTTAGATCTAGAGACTGGAGCTTCATAGTAAACTGGGGCGTGGATATATGGAGCTCAAGACATGGGGGGGGGGGAGTTTATTTCAGATGCTCAGGGCTGCTACATAAAAGTGCTTATTACACGATGCAAACATTTTTTTTACTTCTTTTGCTGGGTAACAAAGCTAAAATTAAAAAAAAACTATTCCAAATAACGTAACCAAATATATGCACAAGTCTTATTCCAATAAACCACGCGGGAAAAAAAGCACAAGTCAATTCAAAATGAATACACCAAAATGCACAAGTCTATTCCACCACGAAAACAAAAGACCAGTTGTTTTTAAAAAGCACACTTAAAAAAGCACAAGCTGATTTCAAACTTCATCCACGTCAGAAAAGCACAAATTGATTTTAAATAGCCACAACTAAAAATAAAGCACAATTGATTTTAAACAGCTAACACAAAAAACACAAGTCCGATTCAGAATAGCCGGCACAAAAATGCACAAGCCCGAGTCAGAATAGCCGGCACAAAAATGCACACTTTTGATTCCAGATAGATGGCAAAAAACGAATAGGCACCACACAAAGAATTTAGTTGCACTTCAAAGTAGCACGACACAATACACAAACCTCCGATTCGAAATTGGAATACAAAACACCATATCGAAAATACTATACCACAGTCCATATTTGATATTAAATGTAAACGACATTAGCTAAGACAAATGACAAAATGATAATGAACTGAAGCAAAATTTGATTATTGTAAACTCAACATGTATAAACAAGGGTCGAGAGAGCAAAATCTCAGGCCAAAAGATAGTAAAATAATGCAAAGAGTCTAAAAGAGCTACATCTAGATTCTAAAATAGCCTTTTCAATTTTGTTGACCTTAGTAAAACAAAGGACCAATGAATGTAGAATCTACAGACTATGTAAAATTAGATCTAGATCTACATACAACGGGCCAGAATTGTGCAATTATAGCTTATTTTGAATTTAATGGCTAATGAGTTGGTTTTTTTTTTGTGGGGGGGGGGGGGAAGGAAAAGGGGGGGGGGGTCTATCATTGTCCCCCCAAAGTATAACCAGTATAGGTTATAGAAATAAACTTAGAAATTCTGTTCGACATAGTCTAC
The DNA here is from genome assembly GCF_947242115.1 of Biomphalaria glabrata. Classification (NCBI taxonomy): domain Eukaryota; kingdom Metazoa; phylum Mollusca; class Gastropoda; family Planorbidae; genus Biomphalaria; species Biomphalaria glabrata. The sequence goes on along the minus strand of NC_074714.1, from coordinate 56,593,011 downwards.
GGAATGAGTGGTCGATATAGTTTACGGTATGTGCGTTCAAAATAGATTACTCGTGTGTAAGAGATCTCGATTAAGCTCAATACCTAGATTTACACTAGTGTAGATCTAACTTTAGAAATATTAAATTACTACATCTAATTAAAAGCTAGAGTTGTAGATCTAGTATTCATTCTACACATATCTATATTTCGTTAGGCAATATTCTATTTAAACTAGATCTATTCTAGATCTAGATAAATAAATCCAACATGTTCGACTGCAATGACAAATTGCATTGTATACGCGAAGGAAGTAATTAGATCTAGATATTTTGTTATGTAAAGTCTGTAATGTATTAGATCTAAACATAGATCTAGAAAGATTATCAGTTTAAAATAGGAATACATGGTGAATAAATCGATTTAAATCTAAAATTTAGTTTTGAACAAAAAAGTCAAACTCCATTTAACTATTATCATTTGAGTCTTGGGTTTTCCCACTAAAGTTGGGTTTTTCTCATCAAGAGTTTATGCTTGCTATAATTAAAGTATAGATCTAGATATTTTAACCTTACTAAAGACCGGGTGGTGCATTTTAATGTACGACTGAAAACATGCTGCATTTGTTAAAGTTGATTGTTTAAAGAAGAGACGAAAATGTATTTGCTAATACAGATCAAAATTAAGAATTGTCAAACGCCATTCCTTTAGCTTGGGTTTTCCCCTTAAAGCCGGGTTAAGTTTACCTTGCTATAAAGTTTAGATTTAGATATTTTAACCATAATAAAGACCAGGTGTATGGCTAAAATAATGTTGCAAGTTGAATTTCTTACTTTGCAGAAGAGATGAAAATGCATTGCTAATACATATCAAAATCAAACATGTTAAATGCTGAATATAAGAGGTGGCCTTAGCAAAAGAATATTGAACTTTTAAAATAAATAGGGTACTCACAAATTGTAGACGATCCACTTCGTTGAATCCTCCACACATGAAATTTAATGTCACTAGTACACATTTTTAAAAGCAAAGTCATTGTCAATTGTGTACTGCACATTTTGAAAAGCACATAAAGTTCATAGTCTATATTGTGTAGACTATTTTGATGTCGTAGAATGATGCTGGGATAGCATGTTTATAAATAGCTCATTTTGGAGAGCACGCACTTCTGATAAGAAGAGTGTACTGAGAGCATGGGCATTAGCTGCCCGAAATGTTGACAACAGTTCTGCACACTATGTACGTAGTAAAGACGGGACTGCTACAGTTTTGGAATAGGCATTGATGAACAAACAGACCTAGGGAAAAAAAGTAATGTGTTAAAGTATGAACTTTAATAAATTTATTTCTTTCAAAAACACTTGTAAATATGTTAAGAACAGACATAAAAAAAACACAAATCTAAAGTTACCGTTTAATTCTAAGTTTCATATTGACTCACCGATCTCCAGGTCAACTTCAAGAAACATGCATAGACACCATCTAAACTTTAGGGCATAGAAAATGACGACTTTCTTCTCTTCTTCCACTTTCTATCTCGTATGGGTCACCTGTAGATGAACTAACTTGATAGCCCAAATTTCTTGACTTTTATACACTATCGAGTTCAGAAAAAAGTGTGCTGAGTTAATTTTCAATTCAACGACAAAAAAAATATTAATAATAACGACCCAGTTTACAATAGTTCTAAATTGTTTTCAATAGGGAACAACAAAATTACAATTTTAAAGATTTTTGTGTTATAACTACTGACTACTGAGCTCATGCAGCCTAAGGAAGAGAGAATTAGGTCTAGATGTAGATTATATTAATTTTAGACTAAAAAATACGGTAAATCAATAATTTTTATCTATTTTCAGATAGATTTACATTTCCAAATTAAAAAAAAAAACCCAAACCATAGATCTAATCTGAAAAGAAATCGCATCACACGAGTCACTAGCAACACTCTAACAGTAACAGAGCGATACAGAAATAAACACTAAAAAAAAAGTTGTTTTTTTTCCGATAAAAATGTTAATTTAAAGACAATTGTAAGCAAAAGTATATTAGATCTAGTCTGCCTATTATAGATATTTATTTTTTAAAAAATATTTCATCTAGATGCTAGCTGACGGTAATTCATCTTTTTTTGAATCCACGATAATACAAAGAGAAAATATCTGGATCTATGGGCTAGTTTTAACAATGTTAGAACCATCGTACATCAAATAAAACCTTGATCTAGAATTTTCTTTTTTTTTTATTCATGGCGAGTTCAAATATAATAAATGTATGCACTTTTTGTACTTCATTTTTCTCACGTGAAAAACAATTATCAGGGAGGGAAGCTTGTGTTGACGGCTAACCTTTGGGGAAAAAAATCATCCAATTTTTTTTTTCTTATTTTGTGCTTGTAAAAAAAAAATGGGAGCGGGCAGGGTTTGAACCCTCGACCGTCGATAAATCCGAACAACAGTCCAGCGTGCTAACCACTTGACCAGGCAGCCAGCTATGTGCGAGGCAGTTCAAAGCCTAAAAAAAAATAAAGAAAAAAAGAGTGTGCTGAGTTAAATTTCAATTCAACGACAAAAAAAAAGTATTAATAATAACGACCCAGTTTACAATAGTTCTAAATTGTTTTCAATAGGGAACAATAAAATTACAATTTTAAAGATTTTTGTGTTATAAATACTGACTACTGAGCTCATGCAGCCTAAGGAAGAGAGAATTAGGTCTAAATGTAGATTATATTAATTTTAGACTAAAAAATACGGTAAATCAATAGAAATGATACAGTTTAAATTTTAATGAATAAGCTAGATCTACAAACTAGATATTGATTGAAACTTACAGAAATTCTATATAGATAATAGACTACCTTCGTTGAATACATTATGTCAAAATTATTATTATCTAGATCTATTTTATAGAATAAAATTCGATTGTTTATCTTAGCAACAAGTAAGTTATTTTAAAACAAGAAATGAATTTCTAAAAAGGAAAAGATATTAATTGTTTTTTTTTAAATACCGGTATATATAATTCCGATAAAACAAAATATATTTTTTTCCCATTGTTTAGCCGGGGGGGGGGGGAATCGGTTCACAGAAATAGATTTCTGCTTAACTGTTTAATGTATCCTATTACATAGATATACATTAATATATAATTTTTAACATTTTCAGCTAGATCTACATTTTCAAAATAAAAAAAAATAACCCAAACCATAGATCTAATCTGAAAAGAAATCGCATCACACAAGTCACTAGCAACACTCTAACAGTAACAGAGCGATACAGAATAAACACTAAAAAAAAAAGGTTTTTTTTTTCCGATAAAAATGTTAATTTAAAGACAATTGTAAGCAAAAGTATATTAGATCTAGACAGCCTATTATAGATATTTATTTTTTAAAAAATATTTCATCTAGATGCTAGATTACGGTAATTCCACTTTTTTGGAATCCACGATAATACAAAGAGAAAATATTTGGATCTATGGGCTAGTTTTAACAATGTTAGAACCATCGTACATCAAATAAAACCTTGATCTAGAATTTTCATTTTTTTTTTATTCATGGCGAGTTCAAATATAATAAATGTATGCACTTTTTGTACTTCATTTTTCTCTCGTGAAAAACAATTATCAGGGAGGGGAGCTTGTGTTGACGGCTAACCTTTGGGGGAAAAAATCATCCAATACAATTTTTTTTCTTATTTTGTGCTTGTAAAAAATGGGAGCGGGCTGGGTTTCCAGTGGTTCCCAAACTTTAAAAAAAATTTTTTTTTATTTTTTTTATTTTTTTTTTATTTTATTATTTTTTTTATTATTTTTTTTTAAATTTTTTAAAATTAAAAAAAAAAATAATAAAAAAAAAAAAAATTAAAAAAAAAAAAAATTTAAAAAAAAGTTTAGGAACCACTGGTCTACAGTGAAGTCAGTCCCGGGATAGTGAATTCTCGAAAAAAAAAATAAAAAATTAAAAAATTGAAAAAAATTTTCTAAAAAAATAAAAAAATATAAAAAATTTTTTTTTCCGATAAAATTGTTAATTTAAAGACAATTGTAAGCAAAAGTATATTAGATCTAGACTTCCTATTATAAATCTTTTTTTTTTAAATATTTCATCTAGATGCTAGATTACGGTAATTCCACATTTTTTCATCAACGATAATACAAAGAGAAAATATCTGGATCTATGGGCTAGTTTTAATAATGTTAGAACCATCGTACATCAAATAAAACCTTGATCTAGAATTTTCATTTTTTTTATTCATGGCGAGTTCAAATATAATAAATGTATGCACTTTTTGTACTTCATTTTTCTCACGTGAAAAACAATTGTCAGGGAGGGGAGCTTGTGTTGACGGCTAACCTTTCTTATTTTGTGCTTGTAAAAAAAAATGGGAGCGGGCAGGGTTTGAACCCTCGACCGTCGATAAATCCGAACGACAGTTAAGCTTGCAAACCACTTGAGCAGGCAGCCATCCATGTACGAGGCAGTTCAAAGCTTAGAAAAAAATAAAAAATAAAAAATGTCCTCTAATTTAAATCCTTACGTTAGATCTAATGGTTTAATTTAAAACTATTTATTATGAATGACTATATATCAATTACAAGTAAAGATCTATTATAATTGCAATGGGCTTGAATGGGTAATTCACTATCCTGGGACTGACTTCAATGTAGACCAGTGGTTCCCAAACTTTAAAAAAAAAAAAAAAAAAAATTTTTATTTTTATTTTTTTTTTATTATTTTTTTTATTTAAAAAAATAATAAAAAAAAATAAAATAAAAAAATAAAAAAAAAAATTTTTTTCTTATTTTTGTGCTTGTAAAAAATGGTAGCGGGCAAGGTTTGATCCCTCGACCGTCGATTAATCCGAACGACAGTCCAGCGTGCAAACCACTTGACTAGGCAGCCATCCATGTGCGAGGCAGTTCAAAGCTTAGAAAAAAATAAAAAATAAAAAATGTCCTCTAATTCAAATCATTACGTTAGATCTAATGGTTTAATTTAAAACTATTTATAATGAATGGCTACATATCAATTACAAGTAAAGATCTATTATTAATGCAATGGGCTTAAATGGGTAATTCACTATCCCGGGACTGACTTCACTGTAGACCAGTGGTTCCCAAACTTTTTAAAAAAATAATTTTTTTATTTTTTTATTTTTTTTTTTATTTTTATTTTTTTTTTATTATTTTTTTTTTTTAAATTAAAAAAAAAATAATAATAATAAAAAATATAAAAAAATATAAAAAAAAATAATAAAAATTGTTTTTTCTTATTTTGTGCTTGTAAAAAATGGGAGCGGGTAAGGTTTGAACCCTCGACCGTCGATAAATCCGAACGACAGTCCAGCGTGCAAACAACTTGACCAGGCAGCCATCCATGTACGAGGCAGTTCAAAGCTTAGAAAAAAATAAAAAATGTCCTCTAATTCAAATCCTTACGTTAGATCTAATGGTTTAATTTAAAACTATTTATAATGAATGGCTACATATCAATTACAAGTAAAGATCTATTATTAATGCAATTGGCTTAAATGGGTAATTCACTATCCCGGGACTGACTTCACTGTAGACCAGTGGTTCCCAAACTTTTTAAAAAAATAATTTTTTTTTTTTTATTTTTTTTTTTTTTTTATTATTTTTTTTTTTTAAATTAAAAAAAAAAAATAATAATAAAAAATATAAAAAAATATATAAAAAAATAATTAAATTTTTTTTTTCTGTTTTTGTGTTTGTAAAAAATGGGAGCGGGTAGGGTTTGAACCCTCGACCGTCGATAAATCCGACCGACAGTCCAGCGTGCAAACCACTTGACCAGGCAGCCATCCATGCGCGAGCAGTTTAAAGCTTAGAAAAAAATAAAAAATAAAAAATGTCCTCTAATTCAAATCCTTACGTTAGATCTAATGGTTTAATTTAAAACTATTTATAATGAATGGCTACACATCAATTACAAGTAAAGCTCTATTATTAATGCAATGGGCTTGAATGGGTAATTCACTATCCCGGGACTGACTTCACTGAAGACCAGTGGTTCCCAAACTTTAAAAAAAAAAAAAATTTTTTTTTTTTATTTTATTAGTATATTAGATCTAGACTGCCTATTATAGATCTTTTTTTTAATATTTCATCTACATGCTAGATTACGGTAATTCCACTTTTTTTTTAATCAACGATAATACAAAGAGAAAATATCTGGATCTATGGGCTAGTTTTAACAATGTTAGAACCATCGTACATCAAATAAAACCTTGATCTAGAATTTTCTTTTTTTTTAATTCATGGCGAGTTCAAATATAATAAATGTATGCACTTTTTGTACTTCATTTTTCTCACGTGAAAAACAATTATCAGGGAGGGAAGCTTGTGTTGACGGCTAACCTTTGGGGAAAAAAATCATCCAATTTTTTTTTTTCTTATTTTGTGCTTGTAAAAAAAAATGGGAGCGGACAGGGTTTGAACCCTCGACCGTCGATAAATCCGAACGACAGTCCAGCGTGCAAACCACTTGACCAGGCAGCCATCCATGTACGAGGCAGTTCAAAGCTTAGAAAAAAAAAAAAATGTCCTCTAATTCAAATCCTTACGTTAGATCTAATGGTTTAATTTAAAACTATTTATAATGAATGGCTACATATCAATTACAAGTAAAGATCTATTATTAATGCAATGGGCTTGAATGGGTAATTCACTATCCCGGGACTGACTTCACTGTAGACCAGTGGTTCCCAAACTTTTTAAAAAAAATAATTTTTTTTTTTTTTTTTGTAGTTTTATTTTTTTTTATTATTTTTTTTTTGTTTAAATTAAAAAAAAAATAATAATAAAAAAAAATAAAAAAAAAATAATAATTTTTTTTTTCTTTTTTTTTGTGCTTGTAAAAAATGGGAGCGGGTAGGGTTTGAACCCTCGACCGTCGATAAATCCGAACGACAGTCCAGCGTGCTAACCACTTGACCAGGCAGCCATCCATGCGCGAGCAGTTTAAAGCTTAGAAAAAAATAAAAAATAAAAAATGTCCTCTAATTCAAATCCTTACGTTAGATCTAATGGTTTAATTTAAAACTATTTATAATGAATGGCTACATATCAATTACAAGTAAAGCTCTATTATTAATGCAATGGGCTTGAATGGGTAATTTATCATGAAGAATAATCTTTTGAAAAGAAAACCCTAAATTCTGTTTCATTTTGACCGGGGCTGCTCTGTCTAATTGTAAACCATGTGGCGGCCATGTTCATGATTTAATGTAACAATAAATTATCTTTTTCCTCTAAATCTAGATTATCAGTTCAAAATCTTCTACTCGACGTCTATATCTATAAATCCTTTATAACTAGTTCAGTCCTAGTCTAAAAACCAATGTTACGACTCAATTCAATAATTCATGTTGATGGGTCTAGAGTACTAGACTGAATCGATTTAAGATAATTTATCTTATCGTAATTACTAATTTTATTAGATTTATTTAAATAGAACTAATAATTTAAAATTTAGATAGATCTATCTAGACTAGTTACTAGATCTATAGAAATTCTCAATCAAGATTATCTAAATCTATATAGATCAAGAAGAAGAACAGTTTAAAGGTAAGAAAATAATCTAGATCTAGAAAAAATCAGGGTCAACAGACAGAGAAGTTTTGTAAGGCTATCCAAACACACCACCTATTCAACTTATTCGATTGTCAATATTAGATCTATTTAGAAATATTAGATCTAGACTAGATTACTATAGATTATAATTATATAAGTAGATCTAGCATCATCTAGATTAATCTATCATCTATTTACTAGTCTAGATCTAGAAAAAAATCTAGATCTAGCTAGAATCTTTTAAATCTTTATCACTCAAGACTGAGTCTTTAAAGAAAGTTTATAAGACTAGATAGAGAGTCTAGAATACAATTCAATATTGATTGTAGATATAGTCAATATAGATTCTAGATATTTAGAATGTAGACTGTAAAGTTTCTTATTAATTTTAATACTAGAATTGTCATTAGAGTATTAGAGTTTGTTTAGTATAGTCTAGTCAGTCTAGAATAGAATGTCTAGATTACTCTAGTCCTAGTACCTAGTTATAGACTTGATCTATAGATTAAATCTAGATCTATATAGACTAGATCAAGAAGTAGAATAGTTTAAGAGGTAAGAAAATCTGCTAGATCTAGATAACTAGACCAATAATATAGTCTAGATCATTAATTAGAATATTACTAGATCTAGATCTATTAACTAGTCTAGAAAAGTCTAGATCTATTATCTAGTCTAGAATAGTCTAGATCTAACTAGAAGCTTAATCACTCAAGTCTCAGAGTCTTTAAAAAAAGTTTATAAGACTAGACAGAGAGTCTAGAATACAATTCAATATTGATTGTAGTAATATCCAGATTTAGAGTGTAGACTAAACTCTAGATCAGTGATTCCCAAAGTGGTCTATATAGACCCCCAGGGGTCTACGAAGACTTCCAGGGGGTCTACGAAATTAAAAAAATAAATTGGGGGTCTATGAGAGGTCCACGGGGGTCTACGATAATAGATTTCATTTAAAGCAGATCATTTTAATTTTTACATTCATTTAATGTAATTATTTTATACAGTAATATATGATTTTTATCTTGGTAAATCATTTAAACATATATCCTGCTAATCAAACCAAAGAATTGTCTCAATACTTATTTAAAAATTTTAATTTTGTCTACATGTAACAAATGTTTAACAAAAAGAAATGTACACTGTCCAGCGTTGATTATTTAAAACTGAGATTCATTCCTTCCTTGTCAAACAAGCGGTTGCCTAAGTGACTTTTTTAAAATAATGATACCAAACCAATGGCTAGAGGATCATCTGAGACAATGTCACCCTGACAAAATAGATAAAGATTTAAAAATTTTCTAGCACTCAAAGATAAAGTTAAGAATAGACCCACACAATCTCACTTCAACATCATATATATATAGAGAAGATGTTGGTTTGTGAGCGTCTTACAATATCTCTTTACTTATATCAAAATACGGAAACATAGGTAAAACATTAATTTTACCAGCCGTTGTAGTTGTGAAAACTGTTTTACACACACCTACATCTGATATTATTAAAAGAATTTCTTTAAGCAAAAATACAAATCAAGGGCACATCGGTGGCATGAGTTATCAAATTAAAAGCTTCTTATGTGATTCTTTGCAAAGGAAATATATACAGTTTGGGATCAGTTTGGAACCAGTGGCATCACAGGCTCTGATGGGGTGTAGCGATGTGTGCTGTAAACTAACCCAGACTTTTTAAAAAAAATGATACCAAACCAATAGCTAGAGGATCATCATCAGTCTGTTGAATTGGTGTTAATTACATTAAGGGACTTAATCACTCTTTTTTTATTTCCAGAAAATAATACCAGGGTTATGCTCCTTTCACCGTTGAGTTCCAGGATGAAGAATGAAAGACAGAGAGCAATGTGAAGACATCAAAGAATGTGCAGGTCTGCCATGAAATGGTTTATCCAGGGCTAAGTACAGAGAGGAATATAGAAGGGCTGTTGACTGATCTTGTGTGGTGCCCCCATGGCTCAACAGACTGATTGATAGGTAATGGTAAGAATTTAATGTATTTTGTAAAAAAATTATGAAAATTGGTGTTAATTACATTAAGAGACTTAATCACTTTTTTTATTTCCAGAAAATAATACCAGGGTTATGTTCCTTTCACTGTTGAGTTCCAGGATGAAGAATGAAAGACAGAGAGCAATGTGAAGACATCAAAGAATGTGCAGGTCTGCCATGAAATGGTTTATCCAGGGCTAAGTACAGAGAGGAATATAGAAGGGCTGTTGACAGATCTTGTGTGGTGCCCCCATGGTTCAACAGACTGATTGATAGGTAATGGTAAGAATTTAATGTATTTTGTAAAAAAAATTATAAAAATTGGTTTTAATTATATTAAGAGACTTAATCACTTTTTTTATTTCCAGAAAATAATACCAGGGTAATGGTCCTTTCACTGTTGAGTTCCAGGATGAAGAATGAGAAAGACAGAGAGCAATGTGAAGACATCAAAGAATGTGCAGGTCTGCCATGAAATGGTTTATCCAGGGCTAAGTACAGAGAGGAATATAGAAGGGCTGTTGACAGATCTTGTGTGGTGCCCCCATGGTTCAACAGACTGATTGATAGGTAATGGTAAGAATTTAATGTATTTTGTAAAAAAATTATAAAAATTAGTTTTAATTATATTAAGAGACTTAATCACTTTTTTTATTTCCAGAAAATAATACCAGGGTTATGGTCCTTTCACTGTTGAGTTTCAGGATGAAGAATGAAAGACAGAGAGCAATGTGAAGACATCAAAGAATGTGCAGGTCTGCCATGAAATGGTTTATCCAGGGCTAAGTACAGAGAGGAATATAGAAGGGCTGTTGACAGATCTTGTGTGGTGCCCCCATGGGTCAACAGACTGATTGATAGGTAATGGTAAGAATTTAATGTATTTTGTAAAAAAATTATAAAAATTGGTGTTAATTACATGAAGGGATTTAATCACTCTTTTTTTATTTCCAGAAAATAATACCAGGGTTATGGTCCTTTCACCATTAAGTTCCAGGATGAAGAATGAAAGACAGAGAGCAATGTGAAGACATCAAAGAATGTGCAGGTCTGCCATGAAATGGTTTATCCAGGGCTAAGTACAGAGAGGAATATAGAAGGGCTGATGACAGATCTTGTGTGGTGCCCCCATGATTAAACAGACTGATTGATAGGTAATGGTAAGAATTTAATGTATTTTGTAAAAAATTATAAAAATTGGTTTTAATTATATTAAGAGACTTAATCACTTTTTTTATTTCCAGAAAATAATACCAGGGTTATGGTCCTTTCACTGTTGAGTTCCAGGATGAAGAATGAAAGACTGAGAGCAATGTGAAGACATCAAAGAATGTGCAGGTCTGCCATGAAATGGTTTATCCAGGGCTAAGTACAGAGAGGAATATAGAAGGGCTGATGACAGATCTTGTGTGGTGCCCCCATGATTAAACAGACTGATTGATAGGTAATGGTAAGAATTTAATGTATTTTGTAAATAAATTATAAAAATTGGTTTTAATTATATTAAGAGACTTAATCACTTTTTTTATTTCCAGAAAATAATACCAGGGTTATGGTCCTTTCACTGTTGAGTTCCAGGATGAAGAATGAAAGAATGAGAGCAATGTGAAGACATCAAAGAATGTGCAGGTCTGCCATGAAATGGTTTATCCAGGGCTAAGTACAGAGAGGAATATAGAAGGGCTGTTGACAGATCTTGTGATGTGCCCCCGTGGTTCAACAGACTGATTGATAGGTAATGGTAAGAATTTAATGTATTTTGATTCTTACTTGTCATTTTTGTGATTAATGCTCGGAATAGAATTTGTACATTTTAATTTTTTTTTTATGTGGTTATTTAGAATTGGCATTCAAGTTTTTCGTAGTGGCTATTTGAATCGACATATGCTTTTTGTGATTGCTGTTTGGAATCAAACTTGTGCATTCATTTTATAATTATTTAGAATGGACATTTTTTAATTTTTTTTTTGTAACTGATGTTAAACATCAGACTTGTGGTTTTTTTTTTTTTTTTTTTTTTTTTTAGAATCAACGTGTTTTGTATAGTTGCTGTTTGAATAGAAATTCGCTTTTTTTGTGATGGCTGTTTGGAATTGAAATTGTGCTTTTTTGTAATGGCTGACTGGAATCGGACTTGTGTGATTATATTATCAATTTTCAGAATTGGACTTGTTCCTTTTTATGATCAGTAATAGAAATCCGACTTGCGCGTTTTTTTTTGGTGGTTATTAAAATTTTTGTGATGGTTGTTTTTAATCATACTTCTGCTTTTTTGTGTGGGCTGTTTGAAAAAGACTTGTGTTTTTCTGTGATGGATATTCACATTCCGAGTTGTGCATTTACTTTGTGTTTTTTTAGAATGGCATTTTTATTTGTTTATTTTATGTGACGGCTGTTAGAAGTCTGACTTTGCCTCCTTTTTATGATCGGTGTGGAGTTCGAAACTGGTGGGTTTTTTTTGTGATCAATGTTCGGCATAAGACTTGTTTTTTTTTTTTTTTAATCAACTGCTTTTTTTAGTAGTGGCTGATTGAATTGACATTTGGGTCTTTATTGATGGCAGTTTGGACATGTGTTTTTTTAATTGATGTTCTTTATCAGATTTGTTTGTTTTTCTTTTATCAATGTTTTAAATTGGACTTGTGCGTTTTTGTGATCAATGTTCTGCATTAGACTTGTGTGCTTTTTTTTGTGATGGCTTTTTATGAGCTCTGTTTGAAATTAGACTTGTGTGTTTTTTGTGATCATTGTTCAGTATCGGATTTTTTTTTTTTTAAAGAATCATGTGCTTTTTTTTAGTAGCGAAAGAATTGACATTTTCTTCTTTGGAGATGGCTGTTTAGAATCAAACATGTGTATATTATTTAAGCTCTTCATTGGATTTGTGTGTTTTTATGATCAATGTCTGATATTGTGTTTTTCATAGTGGTTGTTTAAATTAGTTGCTTTCTTTTTTTGATGGCTGTTTGGAATCAGACTTTTGCATTTTTTTGTTTGTTTGTTTGTTGTTATTTAGAATTGACTTGATTATTTTTTGGCAGTTAATATTTGGAATCTACTTGATAACTTTTCTTTATGACTGCTTGGAATCGACTTTTGTGTTATTTGTAGTGGCTGTCTGGAATTATGTTGTATTATTTTGTTATGGCATTTCAGAATCAAACTTATATTTTATTTTTTTTGGTTATATAGATTTGATTTTTTTTTTTGCTTTAGCTATTATAATCCAAATTTGCTTTTTTTTGTGATGACTTTTCATATTGACACTGGTTGAATAAAAATTTAATTATTTTTTATTTCACATGATGCAAGTTTACCTTTTGTTTTGCAGTAATTAGATTCATTGTGAAGATGTGTGCACTGGGCTGGAACATTTCCAGAGAAAGCTGGACTAGCCATGCATCAGGTAATTATTTACTATTACTGAATGTTATTAAGGTATTGTCTTACACCTATCTTTTCCTCAACTGATCTTAGGTACCCATTAGAGTTGGGTTGACTTGGTATTATCATAAATATCCTGGAATTCAAAACCCCAGTTTTTATGTTGTAACCTTCAGCCACCAAATCATCTAGTTAGTAGGTGAAAGAAGTGTATACCAAAAAATGGATGCAAAAACTATTATCTAACATAGAGAACATAAATTTAGATCTCTACTCATCTATCATGATCTAGTCAATCTTGATTAGAGTTTATAATAATTTTAGATTCTAGATCTAAAGCTAAATAATATATTCTATTTCTATATTTTTCAATAGACTCTAGACTAGATTGTCACTAGATCTTGTTAGTCATCTAGACAATCTCATCTCATTTCTAAGTTTACTCAAGACTATGGTCTCTAGCAAAGATTAGAATTTTTTTTAAATTCAGGAATTAAAAGGGCGCCTCGGAGTAACCCACCCAACTTTAATGGGTACCTGACATTAGTTGGGGAAATGTATTTGCATATGGCCATTGTGCTGGCAGTGGTGGCCTTTGGTGATTGGATGCCATAGGCAAGGTGAATTTGGTGGCCCTTAATTAAAAAGAAATTGTGAAAAGTTAAAAATAAGGCTATTTCAATTGTTTGGTTGAAATAATCAATGCTGGCGAGTAACAAAATATTATAATGTCATTTAATTAAGCCCTTAGTTTTCAAATATTTTTTTGTAGATCTTGATATATGTATTACATACATCTTAATTTATATATGTTATGGATTTAATTTATTTATAAAGCAGTTTAATAAATATTCTTTTCTATTTTTTTTCAGCATACTAGCCAAGATTGATACCTCTCCACAAATCAACAAAGACATCAATGAAGCTTTGTTAAAGCTAGTGACAATTTACATGTTTTCTTATGTGGCTTAATTATAATAATGTCAAGAAAGCTAATTAAATAAGAACTATACATTTTATTGTCAGGCTTATGTTAGTCTTAACTATTTCTGTAATTTCTTATTCTTCATTATGGGGGGCATTATGAATCTTAGATAGTTTTCAATGGACCTCATTCACCAATTGTAAACAAACAACATTTAGCCACGTGGTGCTTTATCTCTTCTATATAATTTACGATCTCATGTTTAATTCATGATGGTTGTCACGAGACAATTTTTTTCATTGTTTTATCAATAAGATCACGTGACTAAATGTTGGTGAATGAGGTCCATTCTAAGATAAGTTAATTTTTATTGATCCAATCAAAGGGATATTCAGTTTGACTACAATTTTGCTTATAAAAAGCTTAATCGTATAGTTTTGTATTAAATAATAGTTTAATTGCGTTTTAGGTACTAATAGTTAGTATGCTATGTAATATTTAAATGCAGTTTTTTATTATTAAAAATCATTGTTATGTAAATAATTAATTCTGTAATATTAGACATAATTGTATTTCTTTCTGTGTAGCAACTATACTGCACACTTTTTTTTCATTCCTACGAGTAGATAATATAATTTATTTAATGATAATAAAGAGCTTTGAAATAAATGTCTTTATAATTCTGTACTTATTTCATAATAAAGTAATTTTTACTATCCAAGAAGAAATGCATTTAGAATTTCTATGTGAGAATGATATTTAAATATGTACAGTAGCATGACAAAAGAGCTTTTACATTATATTCTAAAAAGATGTATTACTCTTGCTTATAGCTATAACAATATTTGTCTTGATCTTTTGCAAAAATCAATTTTAAGATAAAACTTGAAATTCTGAAAATCACTATAACCCAAAATATTGTATTATTCTGTTCATGCATCATGGTCCCTCTCTCGACCTTGCTGATGAGATCCAAAAGAACGCTTCGAGTTACATTTGGCACCAACTCAGTTGCAGAAGCTGCTGGAGTAAATTTCACGGTTTATACTCCCAACGCCTAAGGGGATTATTCCTTGAGGTTGTTACCGCAATGCAGCGTGGGTTTGAAATCACAGTACCCCTAGATGAATTGCCTAACTAGGCTGACGAGCTCCATCTACCCGAAGCTCCCGGTTTTGTGGCGCCAAGTATCCGCCTTCACCTGTTAGTAAAAGCAGTTTTGCCGGGCTTAGTATTTAAGCCACACGAGAAGGCCAGGTGCTGGACTTGGTTGTCAGAGGCTATCTGAGACGCTTGCCTTTAGGAGTATTTTATATACAATGGAAGCTTATCCCCACTGACACCCCTGGCCATGACAACCACATTAAGGTGCACAATACTATGGTGTCTAGCTGTGCATTGTACCTGACTTAGCACACGCTGATTAAAATTTATAAGATTGAAAAAAGGTAACAAAAACTATTACCTTAAAATGCATCAATGCATTTCTATATGTTTTATTCTTATTCTCTTCCTATCAGTTATAATCTAGCGATATAAATCTATTATTTCTGTTTTTTTTTTTTTTTTGTTGTTTTTTTCCATATCAGTTTTTAGCTGGCGATATTAAAAATCAACTAGGTTATTCCCCCCTTGGAAAATACGTTTAGTCTTGATCCAGCGCCTAGACAACGCAAAAAATCTGGCCAGTGGTAGCAAGGTCTACTTAGAGACATAAATAGTTCTGTGAAGTTATAATTTGATTAAAATTTAAGGTGCTATTGACATGTATTATTATGAAGATAAAGTTGAAATAAATATTGAATTAAAATAGATCTAGGCTTATATCTAGTCGTATAGTAAAATTAGTTAATAGATCTGCGAAGTTATATTTTGATTTATGATGCTGTCAACATGTAATATTTTAAGATAAGGCGGAAATTGATATCGATTTTTTTTTTTAGCCTTTATATATATTATGGTCATATGGAGTTAATGCCTTTAATAGATAATATTTGGAATTATTTTTTTTTTCTGTCAATGATGAGTGGGTGCATTGGTGGATTTTTTTTTTTGCACTACCACCCAATCTTCAATTAAAAAGTGATGCATCTTAGTAATCTTTCCTTTTTTTTCTCGCTTATTTATAATCCCTCACACACTGTCACACACATACACACACACACATTGGCAGACTGGCTGCATGGAGCAGCACATTATCCCCCAGCATCCTGCTGTCGTGTATGGGACGCCACTATTTGTAAGCATTCATGCATTAAAGCCCCGTGCTGCACGCATTTTACTTAATGATTACATTGAAAAATATTATTTTTTTATGTAAAAAATGCATTTAATAATGGTCACCTTGTCATATAAGAGCTTAAAATGACCAAAAGATTCATTGTTTTTACTTGATATTCATACACAATGGTTAAAGGGAGCCCGCCATGTTTTGAAATTAATGATTTAAGTTTGAAGTTTCTTCCCTCCTATATAAATGCGTTTCTTGACTATAAAAAGAACTGCTAAGACATATATATATATCTTCTGTTTACAGACAAGAATAATCCGATTGGTTCGCGTGATTTTTTTCTCTAATATGATTGATTGTCAATGGACGCTTTAACACAGGCTCACAGCTGAAGTGAACTTATTAGTCTTACATAGATAAGAATCTAGAGATCTATAACTTTGCTTAATTCTTTTTAAAGTTTAATTTTATCCAACAATTTCTTAAATCAAATAATTTTTTTAAAGAATCGTGTAAACTTCGTAGATCTAGAAATTAAAATTGGTTTAAACATGGAAATTACTCTGGCAACAGAAGCCGAAAGAGTCACAAGTCTAGATTCTAGATATTAAGATAGATATGTAAGAGTAAGAGTATGATCTACTTGATTTAGAAAATCACGATCTAACTTATCTAAGCATAGGTTGGTGAATGCTACAATCCCGAAGAAGACATATTATAGATCTAAATCTAGAATTTTACAATATAGATTTAGATCTATGTAAGAGATCAAGAAAAGTATATCTAGGTCTAGAATACTCTAGAGTCTACAGTGAAGTCAGTCCCGGGATAGTGAATTCTCGAAAAAAAAAAAAATAAAATAAAAATTTATCTAAAAAAAAAAAAAATATAAAAAAAATTAAAAAAAAACAAAAATAAAAACAAAAAATTTAAAAAAATAAAAAAAAAAATTGAAAATGAAAAAAAAAATTTAAAAAAATTAAATAAAAAATAAAAATTTTATTTTTTTAAATTAAAAAAAAAATAATACAAATAATAATAAAAAAAATAAAAAAAAATTCAAAAAAATAAAAAATGAATAATAAAAAAATTTAAAAAAAATTCAAAAAATTCAAAAAAATAAAAAATATATAAATAATTAAAAAAAATTATTAAAAAAAAAATTTAAAAAAAAATTATAAAAAAAAAAATTATAAAAAAAAAATTAAAAATTAAAAAAAAAAAGAAAAAAAAAGAAAAAAATAAAAATAATAAAAAGTTAAAAAAAAAATATAAGTTAAGCAGTGGGTCTACCGAAAAGAAGAAAACATGTCAAGGGGTCTATAAGACAAAAAAGTTTGGGAACCACTGGTCTACAGTGAAATCAGTCCCGGGATAGTGAATTCTCAAAAAAGAAATAAAAAAAAAATTTATCTAAAAAAAAAATTAAAAATGAAAAAAAAAATTAAAAAAAAAAATAAAAAAAAAAATAAAAAATAAAATTTAAAAAATAAAAATAAAAATATTTAAAAAAATAAAAAAATAAAAAAAAATAATAATAAAAAAAATAATTTTAAAAAATTTTTAAAAAATTATAAAAAAAAATTTTTAAAAATTAAAAAAAAAAATTAAAAAAAAAAAAAAAAAAAAAATTAAAAATTAAAAAAAAAATAATAAAAAAAAAAGATAAAAAATAATACGAGGGTTATGGTCCTTTCACCATTGAGTTCCAGGATGAAGAATGAAAGACAGAGCAATGTGAAGACATCAAAGTATGGGCAGGTCTGCCATGAAATGGTTTATCCAGGGCTCAGTACAGAGAGGAATATAGAAGGGCTTATGACAGATCTTGTGTGGTGCCCCCATGGTTCAACAGATTGATCATTAGATAATGTTAAGAATTTAATGTATTTTGTAAAAAAATGGTGTTAATTACATTAAGGGACTTAATCAGTCTTTTTTTATTTCCAGAAAATAATACCAGGGTTATGGTCCTTTCATTATTGAGTTCCAGGATGAAGAATGAAAGATAGAGAGCAATGTGAAGACATCAAAGAATGGGCAGGTCTGTCATTAAAAATTGTTTATCCAGGGCTAAGTACAGAGAGGAATATAGAAAGGCTGTTGACAGATCTTGTGATGTGCCCCCATGGTTCAAGAGATTGATCATTAGGTAATGGTAAGAATTTAATGTATTTTGTAAAAAATTGGTGTTAATTACATTAAGGGACTTTATCAATCTTTTTTTATTTATAGTACACAAGTTTCTTTTACCTCCTAGCTGCTTACTAAGAACGGGTTTCGATAGAATCAATATGTTGGGACCACAATTTGCGAAAAACCATAGGCTTGCTATCAAAGCTTTGTATTTTATTTTTGGTATTTCCCAAATCAACTTAATAAAGAAATTATAAGACTTGTCTACGAAAATCAAGATATCTCTTAAACTATCGCTTCTAATTCAAGTGAAATTTAGTACACATGTTCCTTTTACCTCCTAGATGCTAACTAAGAATGAATTTCGTCAGAATCAAAACGTTAGGACCACAATTTGCGAAAAACCACAGGCTTGCTATCAAAGCTTTGTATTTTATTATTGGTTTTTCCCAAATCAACTTAATAAGGAATATATAAAGCTTGTTTTCGAAAATCACGATATCTCTTAAACTGTCGCTTCTATTCAAGTGAAATTTAGTACGAAGGTTCCTTTTACCTCCTAGATGCTTACTAAAAACGGGTTTCGATAGAATAAAAACGTTGGGACCACAATTTGTGTAAAACCACAGGCTAGCTATCAAAGCTTTGTTGTTTTTTTTTGGTGTTTCCCAAATCAACTTAATAATGAAATTATAAGGCTTCTTTTCGAAAATCAAGATATCTCTTAAACTGTCGCTTCTATTCAAGTGAAATTTTGTACACAAGTTCAGTTTTACCTCCTAAATGCTTACTAAGAACGGTTTTCGTCAGAATCAAAACGTTTGGACCGCAATATGTGAAAAACCACAGGCTTGCTATCAGAGCTTTGTATTTTCTTATTGGTATTTCCCAAATTAACTAAATAAAAAAATTATAAGGCTTGTTTTTGAAAATCAAGATATCTATATATATAGAAGGGCTGTTGACAGATCTTATGTGGTGCCCCCATGGTTCAACAGACTGATTGATAGGTAATGGTAAGAATGTAATGTATTTTGTAAAAAATTGGTGTTAATTACATTAAGGGACTTAATCAGTCTTTTTTTTATTTCCAGAAAATAATACCAGGGTTATGGTCCTTTCACCTTTGAGTTCCAGGATGAAGAATGAAAGACAGAGAGCAATGTGAAGACATCAAGAAATGGGCAGGTCTGCCATTAAAAATGGTTTATCCAGTGCTAAGTACAGAGAGGAATATAGAAGGGCTGTTGACAGATCTTGTGATGTGCCCCCATGGTTCAACAGATTGATAATTAGGTAATGGTAAGAATTTAATGTATTTTTTAAAAAATTGGTGTTAATTACATTAAGGGACTTAATCAGTCTTTTTTTTATTTATAGTACACAGGTTTCTTTTACCTTCTAGATGCTTACTAAGAACGGGTTTCGATAGAATTAAAACGTTGGGACCACAATTTGCGAAAAACCATAGGCTTGCTATCAAAGCTTTGTATTTTATTTTTGGTATTTCCCAAATCATTTTAATAAAGAAATTATAAGACTTGTCTACGAAAATCAAGATATCTCTTAAACTATCGCTTCTATTCAAGTGAAATTTAGTACAAATGTTCCTTTTACCTCCTAGATGCTAACTAAGAATGAATTTCGTCAGAATCAAAAAGTTTGGACCACAATTTGCGAAAAACCACAGGCTTGCTATCAAAGCTTTGTATTTTATTATTGGTATTTCCCAAATCCACTTAATAAGGAATATATAAAGCTTGTTTTCGAAAATCACGATCTCTTAAACTGTCTCTTCTATTCAAGTGAAATTAAGTACGAAGGTTCCTTTTACATCCTAGATGCTTACTAAGAACGGGTTTCGATAGAATCAAAACGTTGGGACCACAATTTCTGTAAAACCACAGGCTTGCAATCAAAGCTTTGTATTTTATTTTTGGTATTTCCCAAATCAACTTAAGAAGGAAATTTTAAGGCTTGTCTTCGAAAATCAAGATATCTCTTAAACTGTCGATTCTATTCAAGCGAAATTTAGTACACAGGTTCCTTTTACCTCCTAGATGCTTACTAAGAACTGGTTTTGTCAGAATCAAAACGTTAGGACCACAATTTGCGAAAAACCACAGGCTTACTATCAAAGCTTTGTATTTTATTTTTAGTATTTCCCAAATCAACTTAGTAAGAAATTATAAGGCTTGTCTTTGAAAATCAGGATATCTCTTAAACTGTCGCTTTTATTCAAGTGATATTTAGTTTAAAGGGTTCCTTTTACCTCCTACATGCTTACAAAAAAAGGATTTCGTCAGAATCAAAACGATAGGATTACAATTTTCGAAAAACCACAGGCTTGCTATCAAAGCTTTGTATTTTATTTTTGGTATTTTCCAAATCAACTTAATAAGGAAATTATAAGGCTTGTTTTCGAAAATCAGGATATCTTTTAAACTGTCGCTTCTATTCAAGTGAAATTTAGTACACAGGTTCTTTCTACCTCCTACATGCTTACAAAGAATGGATTTCGTCAGAATCAAAACGTTAGGACCACAATTATCAAAAAACTACATGCTATCTATCAAAGCTTTGTTTTTTGTTTTTTTTTGGTGTTTCCCAAATCAACTTAATAAGGAAATTATAAGGCTTGTTTTCGAAAATCAAGATATCTCTTAAACTGTCGCTTCTATTCAAGTGAAATTTAGTACAAAGGTTCCTTTTACATCCTAGATGCTTACTAAGAACGGGTTTTGAAAGAATCAAAACGTTGGGACCACAATTTGTGTAAAACCTCAGGGTTGCTATCAAAGCTTTGTATTTTATTTTTTAAAATTTCCCAAATCAACATAAGAAGGAAATTTTAAGGCTTGTCTTCGAAAATCAAAATATCTCTTAAACTGTCGATTCTATTCAAATCAAATTTAGTACACAGGTTCCTTTTACCTCCTACATGCTTACAAAGAATGGATTTCGTCAGAATCAAAACGTTAAGACCATAATTTGCGAAAAACCACAGGCTTGCTATCAAAGCTTTGTATTTTATTTTTGGTATTTCCCAAATCAACTTAATAAGGAATATATAAAGCTTGTTTTCGAAAATCACGATATCTCTTAAACTGTCGCTTCTATTCAAGTAAAATTTAGTACGAAGGTTCCTTTTACATCCAAGATGCTTACAAAGATTGGATTTCGTCAGAATCAAAACGTTAGGACCACAATTTGCGAAAAACCACAGGCTTGCTATCAAAGCTTTGTATTTTATTATTGGTATTTCCCAAATCGACTTAATAAGGAATATATAAAGCTTGTTTTCGAAAATCACGATATCTCTTAAACTGTCGCTTCTATTCAAGTGAAATTTAGTACACAAGTTAAGTTTTACCTCCTAGATGCTTACTAAGAACGGGTTTTGAAAGAATCAAAACGTTGGGACCACAATTTGTGTAAAACCTCAGGGTTGCTATCAAAGCTTTGTATTTTATTTTTTAAAATTTCCCAAATCAACATAAGAAGGAAATTTTAAGGCTTGTCTTCGAAAATCAAAATATCTCTTAAACTGTCGATTCTATTCAAATCAAATTTAGTACACAGGTTCCTTTTACCTCCTACATGCTTACAAAGAATGGATTTCGTCAGAATCAAAACGTTAAGACCATAATTTGCGAAAAACCACAGGCTTGCTATCAAAGCTTTGTATTTTATTTTTGGTATTTCCCAAATCAACTTAATAAGGAATATATAAAGCTTGTTTTCGAAAATCACGATATCTCTTAAACTGTCGCTTCTATTCAAGTGAAATTTAGTACACAAGTTCAGTTTTACCTCCTAAATGCTTACTAAGAACGGTTTTCGTCAGAATCAAAACGTTTGGACCGCAATATGTGAAAAACCACAGGCTTGCTATCAGAGCTTTGTATTTTCTTATTGGTATTTCCCAAATTAACTAAATAAAAAAATTATAAGGCTTGTTTTTGAAAATCAAGATATCTATATATATAGAAGGGCTGTTGACAGATCTTATGTGGTGCCCCCATGGTTCAACAGACTGATTGATAGGTAATGGTAAGAATGTAATGTATTTTGTAAAAAATTGGTGTTAATTACATTAAGGGACTTAATCAGTCTTTTTTTTATTTCCAGAAAATAATACCAGGGTTATGGTCCTTTCACCTTTGAGTTCCAGGATGAAGAATGAAAGACAGAGAGCAATGTGAAGACATCAAGAAATGGGCAGGTCTGCCATTAAAAATGGTTTATCCAGTGCTAAGTACAGAGAGGAATATAGAAGGGCTGTTGACAGATCTTGTGATGTGCCCCCATGGTTCAACAGATTGATCATTAGGTAATGGTAAGAATTTAATGTATTTTTTAAAAAATTGGTGTTAATTACATTAAGGGACTTAATCAGTCTTTTTTATTTATAGTACACAGGTTTCTTTTACCTTCTAGATGCTTACTAAGAACGGGTTTCGATAAAATTAAAACGTTGGGACCACAATTTGCGAAAAACCATAGGCTTGCTATCAAAGCTTTGTATTTTATTTTTGGTATTTCCCAAATCATTTTAATAAAGAAATTATAAGACTTGTCTACGAAAATCAAGATATCTCTTAAACTATCGCTTCTATTCAAGTGAAATTTAGTACAAATGTTCCTTTTACCTCCTAGATGCTAACTAAGAATGAATTTCGTCAGAATCAAAAAGTTTGGACCACAATTTGCGAAAAACCACAGGCTTGCTATCAAAGCTTTGTATTTTATTATTGGTATTTCCCAAATCCACTTAATAAGGAATATATAAAGCTTGTTTTCGAAAATCACGATCTCTTAAACTGTCTCTTCTATTCAAGTGAAATTTAGTACGAAGGTTCCTTTTACATCCTAGATGCTTACTAAGAACGGGTTTCGATAGAATCAAAACGTTGGGACCACAATTTCTGTAAAACCACAGGCTTGCAATCAAAGCTTTGTATTTTATTTTTGGTATTTCCCAAATCAACTTAAGAAGGAAATTTTAAGGCTTGTCTTCGAAAATCAAGATATCTCTTAAACTGTCGATTCTATTCAAGCGAAATTTAGTACACAGGTTCCTTTTACCTCCTAGATGCTTACTAAGAACTGGTTTTGTCAGAATCAAAACGTTAGGACCACAATTTGCGAAAAACCACAGGCTTACTATCAAAGCTTTGTATTTTATTTTTAGTATTTCCCAAATCAACTTAGTAAGAAATTATAAGGCTTGTCTTTGAAAATCAGGATATCTCTTAAACTGTCGCTTTTATTCAAGTGATATTTAGTTTAAAGGGTTCCTTTTACCTCCTACATGCTTACAAAAAAAGGATTTCGTCAGAATCAAAACGATAGGATTACAATTTTCGAAAAACCACAGGCTTGCTATCAAAGCTTTGTATTTTATTTTTGGTATTTTCCAAATCAACTTAATAAGGAAATTATAAGGCTTGTTTTCGAAAATCAGGATATCTTTTAAACTGTCGCTTCTATTCAAGTGAAATTTAGTACACAGGTTCTTTTTACCTCCTACATGCTTACAAAGAATGGATTTCGTCAGAATCAAAACGTTAGGACCACAATTATCAAAAAACCACATGCTATCTATCAAAGCTTTGTTTTTTGTTTTTTTTTGGTGTTTCCCAAATCAACTTAATAAGGAAATTATAAGGCTTGTTTTCGAAAATCAAGATATCTCTTAAACTGTCGCTTCTATTCAAGTGAAATTTAGTACAAAGGTTCCTTTTACATCCTAGATGCTTACTAAGAACGGGTTTTGAAAGAATCAAAACGTTGGGACCACAATTTGTGTAAAACCTCAGGGTTGCTATCAAAGCTTTGTATTTTATTTTTTAAAATTTCCCAAATCAACATAAGAAGGAAATTTTAAGGCTTGTCTTCGAAAATCAAAATATCTCTTAAACTGTCGATTCTATTCAAATCAAATTTAGTACACAGGTTCCTTTTACCTCCTACATGCTTACAAAGAATGGATTTCGTCAGAATCAAAACGTTAAGACCATAATTTGCGAAAAACCACAGGCTTGCTATCAAAGCTTTGTATTTTATTTTTGGTATTTCCCAAATCAACTTAATAAGGAATATATAAAGCTTGTTTTCGAAAATCACGATATCTCTTAAACTGTCGCTTCTATTCAAGTAAAATTTAGTACGAAGGTTCCTTTTACATCCAAGATGCTTACAAAGATTGGATTTCGTCAGAATCAAAACGTTAGGACCACAATTTGCGAAAAACCACAGGCTTGCTATCAAAGCTTTGTATTTTATTATTGGTATTTCCCAAATCGACTTAATAAGGAATATATAAAGCTTGTTTTCGAAAATCACGATATCTCTTAAACTGTCGCTTCTATTCAAGTGAAATTTAGTACACAAGTTAAGTTTTACCTCCTAGATGCTTACTAAGAACGGGTTTTGAAAGAATCAAAACGTTGGGACCACAATTTGTGTAAAACCTCAGGGTTGCTATCAAAGCTTTGTATTTTATTTTTTAAAATTTCCCAAATCAACATAAGAAGGAAATTTTAAGGCTTGTCTTCGAAAATCAAAATATCTCTTAAACTGTCGATTCTATTCAAATCAAATTTAGTACACAGGTTCCTTTTACCTCCTACATGCTTACAAAGAATGGATTTCGTCAGAATCAAAACGTTAAGACCATAATTTGCGAAAAACCACAGGCTTGCTATCAAAGCTTTGTATTTTATTTTTGGTATTTCCCAAATCAACTTAATAAGGAATATATAAAGCTTGTTTTCGAAAATCACGATATCTCTTAAACTGTCGCTTCTATTCAAGTGAAATTTAGTACACAAGTTCAGTTTTACCTCCTAAATGCTTACTAAGAACGGTTTTCGTCAGAATCAAAACGTTTGGACCGCAATATGTGAAAAACCACAGGCTTGCTATCAGAGCTTTGTATTTTCTTATTGGTATTTCCCAAATTAACTAAATAAAAAAATTATAAGGCTTGTTTTTGAAAATCAAGATATCTATATATATAGAAGGGCTGTTAACAGATCTTATGTGGTGCCCCCATGGTTCAACAGACTGATTGATAGGTAATGGTAAGAATGTAATGTATTTTGTAAAAAATTGGTGTTAATTACATTAAGGGACTTAATCAGTCTTTTTTTTATTTCCAGAAAATAATACCAGGGTTATGGTCCTTTCACCTTTGAGTTCCAGGATGAAGAATGAAAGACAGAGAGCAATGTGAAGACATCAAGAAATGGGCAGGTCTGCCATTAAAAATGGTTTATCCAGTGCTAAGTACAGAGAGGAATATAGAAGGGCTGTTGACAGATCTTGTGATGTGCCCCCATGGTTCAACAGATTGATAATTAGGTAATGGTAAGAATTTAATGTATTTTTTAAAAAATTGGTGTTAATTACATTAAGGGACTTAATCAGTCTTTTTTTTATTTATAGTACACAGGTTTCTTTTACCTTCTAGATGCTTACTAAGAACGGGTTTCGATAGAATTAAAACGTTGGGACCACAATTTGCGAAAAACCATAGGCTTGCTATCAAAGCTTTGTATTTTATTTTTGGTATTTCCCAAATCATTTTAATAAAGAAATTATAAGACTTGTCTACGAAAATCAAGATATCTCTTAAACTATCGCTTCTATTCAAGTGAAATTTAGTACAAATGTTCCTTTTACCTCCTAGATGCTAACTAAGAATGAATTTCGTCAGAATCAAAAAGTTTGGACCACAATTTGCGAAAAACCACAGGCTTGCTATCAAAGCTTTGTATTTTATTATTGGTATTTCCCAAATCCACTTAATAAGGAATATATAAAGCTTGTTTTCGAAAATCACGATCTCTTAAACTGTCTCTTCTATTCAAGTGAAATTAAGTACGAAGGTTCCTTTTACATCCTAGATGCTTACTAAGAACGGGTTTCGATAGAATCAAAACGTTGGGACCACAATTTCTGTAAAACCACAGGCTTGCAATCAAAGCTTTGTATTTTATTTTTGGTATTTCCCAAATCAACTTAAGAAGGAAATTTTAAGGCTTGTCTTCGAAAATCAAGATATCTCTTAAACTGTCGATTCTATTCAAGCGAAATTTAGTACACAGGTTCCTTTTACCTCCTAGATGCTTACTAAGAACTGGTTTTGTCAGAATCAAAACGTTAGGACCACAATTTGCGAAAAACCACAGGCTTACTATCAAAGCTTTGTATTTTATTTTTAGTATTTCCCAAATCAACTTAGTAAGAAATTATAAGGCTTGTCTTTGAAAATCAGGATATCTCTTAAACTGTCGCTTTTATTCAAGTGATATTTAGTTTAAAGGGTTCCTTTTACCTCCTACATGCTTACAAAAAAAGGATTTCGTCAGAATCAAAACGATAGGATTACAATTTTCGAAAAACCACAGGCTTGCTATCAAAGCTTTGTATTTTATTTTTGGTATTTTCCAAATCAACTTAATAAGGAAATTATAAGGCTTGTTTTCGAAAATCAGGATATCTTTTAAACTGTCGCTTCTATTCAAGTGAAATTTAGTACACAGGTTCTTTCTACCTCCTACATGCTTACAAAGAATGGATTTCGTCAGAATCAAAACGTTAGGACCACAATTATCAAAAAACTACATGCTATCTATCAAAGCTTTGTTTTTTGTTTTTTTTTGGTGTTTCCCAAATCAACTTAATAAGGAAATTATAAGGCTTGTTTTCGAAAATCAAGATATCTCTTAAACTGTCGCTTCTATTCAAGTGAAATTTAGTACAAAGGTTCCTTTTACATCCTAGATGCTTACTAAGAACGGGTTTTGAAAGAATCAAAACGTTGGGACCACAATTTGTGTAAAACCTCAGGGTTGCTATCAAAGCTTTGTATTTTATTTTTTAAAATTTCCCAAATCAACATAAGAAGGAAATTTTAAGGCTTGTCTTCGAAAATCAAAATATCTCTTAAACTGTCGATTCTATTCAAATCAAATTTAGTACACAGGTTCCTTTTACCTCCTACATGCTTACAAAGAATGGATTTCGTCAGAATCAAAACGTTAAGACCATAATTTGCGAAAAACCACAGGCTTGCTATCAAAGCTTTGTATTTTATTTTTGGTATTTCCCAAATCAACTTAATAAGGAATATATAAAGCTTGTTTTCGAAAATCACGATATCTCTTAAACTGTCGCTTCTATTCAAGTAAAATTTAGTACGAAGGTTCCTTTTACATCCAAGATGCTTACAAAGATTGGATTTCGTCAGAATCAAAACGTTAGGACCACAATTTGCGAAAAACCACAGGCTTGCTATCAAAGCTTTGTATTTTATTATTGGTATTTCCCAAATCGACTTAATAAGGAATATATAAAGCTTGTTTTCGAAAATCACGATATCTCTTAAACTGTCGCTTCTATTCAAGTGAAATTTAGTACACAAGTTAAGTTTTACCTCCTAGATGCTTACTAAGAACGGGTTTTGAAAGAATCAAAACGTTGGGACCACAATTTGTGTAAAACCTCAGGGTTGCTATCAAAGCTTTGTATTTTATTTTTTAAAATTTCCCAAATCAACATAAGAAGGAAATTTTAAGGCTTGTCTTCGAAAATCAAAATATCTCTTAAACTGTCGATTCTATTCAAATCAAATTTAGTACACAGGTTCCTTTTACCTCCTACATGCTTACAAAGAATGGATTTCGTCAGAATCAAAACGTTAAGACCATAATTTGCGAAAAACCACAGGCTTGCTATCAAAGCTTTGTATTTTATTTTTGGTATTTCCCAAATCAACTTAATAAGGAATATATAAAGCTTGTTTTCGAAAATCACGATATCTCTTAAACTGTCGCTTCTATTCAAGTGAAATTTAGTACACAAGTTCAGTTTTACCTCCTAAATGCTTACTAAGAACGGTTTTCGTCAGAATCAAAACGTTTGGACCGCAATATGTGAAAAACCACAGGCTTGCTATCAGAGCTTTGTATTTTCTTATTGGTATTTCCCAAATTAACTAAATAAAAAAATTATAAGGCTTGTTTTTGAAAATCAAGATATCTATATATATAGAAGGGCTGTTGACAGATCTTATGTGGTGCCCCCATGGTTCAACAGACTGATTGATAGGTAATGGTAAGAATGTAATGTATTTTGTAAAAAATTGGTGTTAATTACATTAAGGGACTTAATCAGTCTTTTTTTTATTTCCAGAAAATAATACCAGGGTTATGGTCCTTTCACCTTTGAGTTCCAGGATGAAGAATGAAAGACAGAGAGCAATGTGAAGACATCAAGAAATGGGCAGGTCTGCCATTAAAAATGGTTTATCCAGTGCTAAGTACAGAGAGGAATATAGAAGGGCTGTTGACAGATCTTGTGATGTGCCCCCATGGTTCAACAGATTGATAATTAGGTAATGGTAAGAATTTAATGTATTTTTTAAAAAATTGGTGTTAATTACATTAAGGGACTTAATCAGTCTTTTTTTTATTTATAGTACACAGGTTTCTTTTACCTTCTAGATGCTTACTAAGAACGGGTTTCGATAGAATTAAAACGTTGGGACCACAATTTGCGAAAAACCATAGGCTTGCTATCAAAGCTTTGTATTTTATTTTTGGTATTTCCCAAATCATTTTAATAAAGAAATTATAAGACTTGTCTACGAAAATCAAGATATCTCTTAAACTATCGCTTCTATTCAAGTGAAATTTAGTACAAATGTTCCTTTTACCTCCTAGATGCTAACTAAGAATGAATTTCGTCAGAATCAAAAAGTTTGGACCACAATTTGCGAAAAACCACAGGCTTGCTATCAAAGCTTTGTATTTTATTATTGGTATTTCCCAAATCCACTTAATAAGGAATATATAAAGCTTGTTTTCGAAAATCACGATCTCTTAAACTGTCTCTTCTATTCAAGTGAAATTAAGTACGAAGGTTCCTTTTACATCCTAGATGCTTACTAAGAACGGGTTTCGATAGAATCAAAACGTTGGGACCACAATTTCTGTAAAACCACAGGCTTGCAATCAAAGCTTTGTATTTTATTTTTGGTATTTCCCAAATCAACTTAAGAAGGAAATTTTAAGGCTTGTCTTCGAAAATCAAGATATCTCTTAAACTGTCGATTCTATTCAAGCGAAATTTAGTACACAGGTTCCTTTTACCTCCTAGATGCTTACTAAGAACTGGTTTTGTCAGAATCAAAACGTTAGGACCACAATTTGCGAAAAACCACAGGCTTACTATCAAAGCTTTGTATTTTATTTTTAGTATTTCCCAAATCAACTTAGTAAGAAATTATAAGGCTTGTCTTTGAAAATCAGGATATCTCTTAAACTGTCGCTTTTATTCAAGTGATATTTAGTTTAAAGGGTTCCTTTTACCTCCTACATGCTTACAAAAAAAGGATTTCGTCAGAATCAAAACGATAGGATTACAATTTTCGAAAAACCACAGGCTTGCTATCAAAGCTTTGTATTTTATTTTTGGTATTTTCCAAATCAACTTAATAAGGAAATTATAAGGCTTGTTTTCGAAAATCAGGATATCTTTTAAACTGTCGCTTCTATTCAAGTGAAATTTAGTACACAGGTTCTTTCTACCTCCTACATGCTTACAAAGAATGGATTTCGTCAGAATCAAAACGTTAGGACCACAATTATCAAAAAACTACATGCTATCTATCAAAGCTTTGTTTTTTGTTTTTTTTTGGTGTTTCCCAAATCAACTTAATAAGGAAATTATAAGGCTTGTTTTCGAAAATCAAGATATCTCTTAAACTGTCGCTTCTATTCAAGTGAAATTTAGTACAAAGGTTCCTTTTACATCCTAGATGCTTACTAAGAACGGGTTTTGAAAGAATCAAAACGTTGGGACCACAATTTGTGTAAAACCTCAGGGTTGCTATCAAAGCTTTGTATTTTATTTTTTAAAATTTCCCAAATCAACATAAGAAGGAAATTTTAAGGCTTGTCTTCGAAAATCAAAATATCTCTTAAACTGTCGATTCTATTCAAATCAAATTTAGTACACAGGTTCCTTTTACCTCCTACATGCTTACAAAGAATGGATTTCGTCAGAATCAAAACGTTAAGACCATAATTTGCGAAAAACCACAGGCTTGCTATCAAAGCTTTGTATTTTATTTTTGGTATTTCCCAAATCAACTTAATAAGGAATATATAAAGCTTGTTTTCGAAAATCACGATATCTCTTAAACTGTCGCTTCTATTCAAGTAAAATTTAGTACGAAGGTTCCTTTTACATCCAAGATGCTTACAAAGATTGGATTTCGTCAGAATCAAAACGTTAGGACCACAATTTGCGAAAAACCACAGGCTTGCTATCAAAGCTTTGTATTTTATTATTGGTATTTCCCAAATCGACTTAATAAGGAATATATAAAGCTTGTTTTCGAAAATCACGATATCTCTTAAACTGTCGCTTCTATTCAAGTGAAATTTAGTACACAAGTTAAGTTTTACCTCCTAGATGCTTACTAAGAACGGGTTTTGAAAGAATCAAAACGTTGGGACCACAATTTGTGTAAAACCTCAGGGTTGCTATCAAAGCTTTGTATTTTATTTTTTAAAATTTCCCAAATCAACATAAGAAGGAAATTTTAAGGCTTGTCTTCGAAAATCAAAATATCTCTTAAACTGTCGATTCTATTCAAATCAAATTTAGTACACAGGTTCCTTTTACCTCCTACATGCTTACAAAGAATGGATTTCGTCAGAATCAAAACGTTAAGACCATAATTTGCGAAAAACCACAGGCTTGCTATCAAAGCTTTGTATTTTATTTTTGGTATTTCCCAAATCAACTTAATAAGGAATATATAAAGCTTGTTTTCGAAAATCACGATATCTCTTAAACTGTCGCTTCTATTCAAGTGAAATTTAGTACACAAGTTCAGTTTTACCTCCTAAATGCTTACTAAGAACGGTTTTCGTCAGAATCAAAACGTTTGGACCGCAATATGTGAAAAACCACAGGCTTGCTATCAGAGCTTTGTATTTTCTTATTGGTATTTCCCAAATTAACTAAATAAAAAAATTATAAGGCTTGTTTTTGAAAATCAAGATATCTATATATATAGAAGGGCTGTTGACAGATCTTATGTGGTGCCCCCATGGTTCAACAGACTGATTGATAGGTAATGGTAAGAATGTAATGTATTTTGTAAAAAATTGGTGTTAATTACATTAAGGGACTTAATCAGTCTTTTTTTTATTTCCAGAAAATAATACCAGGGTTATGGTCCTTTCACCTTTGAGTTCCAGGATGAAGAATGAAAGACAGAGAGCAATGTGAAGACATCAAGAAATGGGCAGGTCTGCCATTAAAAATGGTTTATCCAGTGCTAAGTACAGAGAGGAATATAGAAGGGCTGTTGACAGATCTTGTGATGTGCCCCCATGGTTCAACAGATTGATCATTAGGTAATGGTAAGAATTTAATGTATTTTTTAAAAAATTGGTGTTAATTACATTAAGGGACTTAATCAGTCTTTTTTATTTATAGTACACAGGTTTCTTTTACCTTCTAGATGCTTACTAAGAACGGGTTTCGATAAAATTAAAACGTTGGGACCACAATTTGCGAAAAACCATAGGCTTGCTATCAAAGCTTTGTATTTTATTTTTGGTATTTCCCAAATCATTTTAATAAAGAAATTATAAGACTTGTCTACGAAAATCAAGATATCTCTTAAACTATCGCTTCTATTCAAGTGAAATTTAGTACAAATGTTCCTTTTACCTCCTAGATGCTAACTAAGAATGAATTTCGTCAGAATCAAAAAGTTTGGACCACAATTTGCGAAAAACCACAGGCTTGCTATCAAAGCTTTGTATTTTATTATTGGTATTTCCCAAATCCACTTAATAAGGAATATATAAAGCTTGTTTTCGAAAATCACGATCTCTTAAACTGTCTCTTCTATTCAAGTGAAATTAAGTACGAAGGTTCCTTTTACATCCTAGATGCTTACTAAGAACGGGTTTCGATAGAATCAAAACGTTGGGACCACAATTTCTGTAAAACCACAGGCTTGCAATCAAAGCTTTGTATTTTATTTTTGGTATTTCCCAAATCAACTTAAGAAGGAAATTTTAAGGCTTGTCTTCGAAAATCAAGATATCTCTTAAACTGTCGATTCTATTCAAGCGAAATTTAGTACACAGGTTCCTTTTACCTCCTAGATGCTTACTAAGAACTGGTTTTGTCAGAATCAAAACGTTAGGACCACAATTTGCGAAAAACCACAGGCTTACTATCAAAGCTTTGTATTTTATTTTTAGTATTTCCCAAATCAACTTAGTAAGAAATTATAAGGCTTGTCTTTGAAAATCAGGATATCTCTTAAACTGTCGCTTTTATTCAAGTGATATTTAGTTTAAAGGGTTCCTTTTACCTCCTACATGCTTACAAAAAAAGGATTTCGTCAGAATCAAAACGATAGGATTACAATTTTCGAAAAACCACAGGCTTGCTATCAAAGCTTTGTATTTTATTTTTGGTATTTTCCAAATCAACTTAATAAGGAAATTATAAGGCTTGTTTTCGAAAATCAGGATATCTTTTAAACTGTCGCTTCTATTCAAGTGAAATTTAGTACACAGGTTCTTTCTACCTCCTACATGCTTACAAAGAATGGATTTCGTCAGAATCAAAACGTTAGGACCACAATTATCAAAAAACTACATGCTATCTATCAAAGCTTTGTTTTTTGTTTTTTTTTGGTGTTTCCCAAATCAACTTAATAAGGAAATTATAAGGCTTGTTTTCGAAAATCAAGATATCTCTTAAACTGTCGCTTCTATTCAAGTGAAATTTAGTACAAAGGTTCCTTTTACATCCTAGATGCTTACTAAGAACGGGTTTTGAAAGAATCAAAACGTTGGGACCACAATTTGTGTAAAACCTCAGGGTTGCTATCAAAGCTTTGTATTTTATTTTTTAAAATTTCCCAAATCAACATAAGAAGGAAATTTTAAGGCTTGTCTTCGAAAATCAAAATATCTCTTAAACTGTCGATTCTATTCAAATCAAATTTAGTACACAGGTTCCTTTTACCTCCTACATGCTTACAAAGAATGGATTTCGTCAGAATCAAAACGTTAAGACCATAATTTGCGAAAAACCACAGGCTTGCTATCAAAGCTTTGTATTTTATTTTTGGTATTTCCCAAATCAACTTAATAAGGAATATATAAAGCTTGTTTTCGAAAATCACGATATCTCTTAAACTGTCGCTTCTATTCAAGTAAAATTTAGTACGAAGGTTCCTTTTACATCCAAGATGCTTACAAAGATTGGATTTCGTCAGAATCAAAACGTTAGGACCACAATTTGCGAAAAACCACAGGCTTGCTATCAAAGCTTTGTATTTTATTATTGGTATTTCCCAAATCGACTTAATAAGGAATATATAAAGCTTGTTTTCGAAAATCACGATATCTCTTAAACTGTCGCTTCTATTCAAGTGAAATTTAGTACACAAGTTAAGTTTTACCTCCTAGATGCTTACTAAGAACGGGTTTTGAAAGAATCAAAACGTTGGGACCACAATTTGTGTAAAACCTCAGGGTTGCTATCAAAGCTTTGTATTTTATTTTTTAAAATTTCCCAAATCAACATAAGAAGGAAATTTTAAGGCTTGTCTTCGAAAATCAAAATATCTCTTAAACTGTCGATTCTATTCAAATCAAATTTAGTACACAGGTTCCTTTTACCTCCTACATGCTTACAAAGAATGGATTTCGTCAGAATCAAAACGTTAAGACCATAATTTGCGAAAAACCACAGGCTTGCTATCAAAGCTTTGTATTTTATTTTTGGTATTTCCCAAATCAACTTAATAAGGAATATATAAAGCTTGTTTTCGAAAATCACGATATCTCTTAAACTGTCGCTTCTATTCAAGTGAAATTTAGTACACAAGTTCAGTTTTACCTCCTAAATGCTTACTAAGAACGGTTTTCGTCAGAATCAAAACGTTTGGACCGCAATATGTGAAAAACCACAGGCTTGCTATCAGAGCTTTGTATTTTCTTATTGGTATTTCCCAAATTAACTAAATAAAAAAATTATAAGGCTTGTTTTTGAAAATCAAGATATCTATATATATAGAAGGGCTGTTGACAGATCTTATGTGGTGCCCCCATGGTTCAACAGACTGATTGATAGGTAATGGTAAGAATGTAATGTATTTTGTAAAAAATTGGTGTTAATTACATTAAGGGACTTAATCAGTCTTTTTTTTATTTCCAGAAAATAATACCAGGGTTATGGTCCTTTCACCTTTGAGTTCCAGGATGAAGAATGAAAGACAGAGAGCAATGTGAAGACATCAAGAAATGGGCAGGTCTGCCATTAAAAATGGTTTATCCAGTGCTAAGTACAGAGAGGAATATAGAAGGGCTGTTGACAGATCTTGTGATGTGCCCCCATGGTTCAACAGATTGATCATTAGGTAATGGTAAGAATTTAATGTATTTTTTAAAAAATTGGTGTTAATTACATTAAGGGACTTAATCAGTCTTTTTTATTTATAGTACACAGGTTTCTTTTACCTTCTAGATGCTTACTAAGAACGGGTTTCGATAAAATTAAAACGTTGGGACCACAATTTGCGAAAAACCATAGGCTTGCTATCAAAGCTTTGTATTTTATTTTTGGTATTTCCCAAATCATTTTAATAAAGAAATTATAAGACTTGTCTACGAAAATCAAGATATCTCTTAAACTATCGCTTCTATTCAAGTGAAATTTAGTACAAATGTTCCTTTTACCTCCTAGATGCTAACTAAGAATGAATTTCGTCAGAATCAAAAAGTTTGGACCACAATTTGCGAAAAACCACAGGCTTGCTATCAAAGCTTTGTATTTTATTATTGGTATTTCCCAAATCCACTTAATAAGGAATATATAAAGCTTGTTTTCGAAAATCACGATCTCTTAAACTGTCTCTTCTATTCAAGTGAAATTTAGTACGAAGGTTCCTTTTACATCCTAGATGCTTACTAAGAACGGGTTTCGATAGAATCAAAACGTTGGGACCACAATTTCTGTAAAACCACAGGCTTGCAATCAAAGCTTTGTATTTTATTTTTGGTATTTCCCAAATCAACTTAAGAAGGAAATTTTAAGGCTTGTCTTCGAAAATCAAGATATCTCTTAAACTGTCGATTCTTTTCAAGCGAAATTTAGTACACAGGTTCCTTTTACCTCCTAGATGCTTACTAAGAACTGGTTTTGTCAGAATCAAAACGTTAGGACCACAATTTGCGAAAAACCACAGGCTTACTATCAAAGCTTTGTATTTTATTTTTAGTATTTCCCAAATCAACTTAGTAAGAAATTATAAGGCTTGTCTTTGAAAATCAGGATATCTCTTAAACTGTCGCTTTTATTCAAGTGATATTTAGTTTAAAGGGTTCCTTTTACCTCCTACATGCTTACAAAAAAAGGATTTCGTCAGAATCAAAACGATAGGATTACAATTTTCGAAAAACCACAGGCTTGCTATCAAAGCTTTGTATTTTATTTTTGGTATTTTCCAAATCAACTTAATAAGGAAATTATAAGGCTTGTTTTCGAAAATCAGGATATCTTTTAAACTGTCGCTTCTATTCAAGTGAAATTTAGTACACAGGTTCTTTTTACCTCCTACATGCTTACAAAGAATGGATTTCGTCAGAATCAAAACGTTAGGACCACAATTATCAAAAAACCACATGCTATCTATCAAAGCTTTGTTTTTTGTTTTTTTTTGGTGTTTCCCAAATCAACTTAATAAGGAAATTATAAGGCTTGTTTTCGAAAATCAAGATATCTCTTAAACTGTCGCTTCTATTCAAGTGAAATTTAGTACAAAGGTTCCTTTTACATCCTAGATGCTTACTAAGAACGGGTTTTGAAAGAATCAAAACGTTGGGACCACAATTTGTGTAAAACCTCAGGGTTGCTATCAAAGCTTTGTATTTTATTTTTTAAAATTTCCCAAATCAACATAAGAAGGAAATTTTAAGGCTTGTCTTCGAAAATCAAAATATCTCTTAAACTGTCGATTCTATTCAAATCAAATTTAGTACACAGGTTCCTTTTACCTCCTACATGCTTACAAAGAATGGATTTCGTCATAATCAAAACGTTAAGACCATAATTTGCGAAAAACCACAGGCTTGCTATCAAAGCTTTGTATTTTATTTTTGGTATTTCCCAAATCAACTTAATAAGGAATATATAAAGCTTGTTTTCGAAAATCACGATATCTCTTAAACTGTCGCTTCTATTCAAGTAAAATTTAGTACGAAGGTTCCTTTTACATCCAAGATGCTTACAAAGATTGGATTTCGTCAGAATCAAAACGTTAGGACCACAATTTGCGAAAAACCACAGGCTTGCTATCAAAGCTTTGTATTTTATTATTGGTATTTCCCAAATCGACTTAATAAGGAATATATAAAGCTTGTTTTCGAAAATCACGATATCTCTTAAACTGTCGCTTCTATTCAAGTGAAATTTAGTACACAAGTTAAGTTTTACCTCCTAGATGCTTACTAAGAACGGGTTTTGAAAGAATCAAAACGTTGGGACCACAATTTGTGTAAAACCTCAGGGTTGCTATCAAAGCTTTGTATTTTATTTTTTAAAATTTCCCAAATCAACATAAGAAGGAAATTTTAAGGCTTGTCTTCGAAAATCAAAATATCTCTTAAACTGTCGATTCTATTCAAATCAAATTTAGTACACAGGTTCCTTTTACCTCCTACATGCTTACAAAGAATGGATTTCGTCAGAATCAAAACGTTAAGACCATAATTTGCGAAAAACCACAGGCTTGCTATCAAAGCTTTGTATTTTATTTTTGGTATTTCCCAAATCAACTTAATAAGGAATATATAAAGCTTGTTTTCGAAAATCACGATATCTCTTAAACTGTCGCTTCTATTCAAGTGAAATTTAGTACACAAGTTCAGTTTTACCTCCTAAATGCTTACTAAGAACGGTTTTCGTCAGAATCAAAACGTTTGGACCGCAATATGTGAAAAACCACAGGCTTGCTATCAGAGCTTTGTATTTTCTTATTGGTATTTCCCAAATTAACTAAATAAAAAAATTATAAGGCTTGTTTTTGAAAATCAAGATATCTATATATATAGAAGGGCTGTTAACAGATCTTATGTGGTGCCCCCATGGTTCAACAGACTGATTGATAGGTAATGGTAAGAATGTAATGTATTTTGTAAAAAATTGGTGTTAATTACATTAAGGGACTTAATCAGTCTTTTTTTTATTTCCAGAAAATAATACCAGGGTTATGGTCCTTTCACCTTTGAGTTCCAGGATGAAGAATGAAAGACAGAGAGCAATGTGAAGACATCAAGAAATGGGCAGGTCTGCCATTAAAAATGGTTTATCCAGTGCTAAGTACAGAGAGGAATATAGAAGGGCTGTTGACAGATCTTGTGATGTGCCCCCATGGTTCAACAGATTGATAATTAGGTAATGGTAAGAATTTAATGTATTTTTTAAAAAATTGGTGTTAATTACATTAAGGGACTTAATCAGTCTTTTTTTTATTTATAGTACACAGGTTTCTTTTACCTTCTAGATGCTTACTAAGAACGGGTTTCGATAGAATTAAAACGTTGGGACCACAATTTGCGAAAAACCATAGGCTTGCTATCAAAGCTTTGTATTTTATTTTTGGTATTTCCCAAATCATTTTAATAAAGAAATTATAAGACTTGTCTACGAAAATCAAGATATCTCTTAAACTATCGCTTCTATTCAAGTGAAATTTAGTACAAATGTTCCTTTTACCTCCTAGATGCTAACTAAGAATGAATTTCGTCAGAATCAAAAAGTTTGGACCACAATTTGCGAAAAACCACAGGCTTGCTATCAAAGCTTTGTATTTTATTATTGGTATTTCCCAAATCCACTTAATAAGGAATATATAAAGCTTGTTTTCGAAAATCACGATCTCTTAAACTGTCTCTTCTATTCAAGTGAAATTAAGTACGAAGGTTCCTTTTACATCCTAGATGCTTACTAAGAACGGGTTTCGATAGAATCAAAACGTTGGGACCACAATTTCTGTAAAACCACAGGCTTGCAATCAAAGCTTTGTATTTTATTTTTGGTATTTCCCAAATCAACTTAAGAAGGAAATTTTAAGGCTTGTCTTCGAAAATCAAGATATCTCTTAAACTGTCGATTCTATTCAAGCGAAATTTAGTACACAGGTTCCTTTTACCTCCTAGATGCTTACTAAGAACTGGTTTTGTCAGAATCAAAACGTTAGGACCACAATTTGCGAAAAACCACAGGCTTACTATCAAAGCTTTGTATTTTATTTTTAGTATTTCCCAAATCAACTTAGTAAGAAATTATAAGGCTTGTCTTTGAAAATCAGGATATCTCTTAAACTGTCGCTTTTATTCAAGTGATATTTAGTTTAAAGGGTTCCTTTTACCTCCTACATGCTTACAAAAAAAGGATTTCGTCAGAATCAAAACGATAGGATTACAATTTTCGAAAAACCACAGGCTTGCTATCAAAGCTTTGTATTTTATTTTTGGTATTTTCCAAATCAACTTAATAAGGAAATTATAAGGCTTGTTTTCGAAAATCAGGATATCTTTTAAACTGTCGCTTCTATTCAAGTGAAATTTAGTACACAGGTTCTTTCTACCTCCTACATGCTTACAAAGAATGGATTTCGTCAGAATCAAAACGTTAGGACCACAATTATCAAAAAACTACATGCTATCTATCAAAGCTTTGTTTTTTGTTTTTTTTTGGTGTTTCCCAAATCAACTTAATAAGGAAATTATAAGGCTTGTTTTCGAAAATCAAGATATCTCTTAAACTGTCGCTTCTATTCAAGTGAAATTTAGTACAAAGGTTCCTTTTACATCCTAGATGCTTACTAAGAACGGGTTTTGAAAGAATCAAAACGTTGGGACCACAATTTGTGTAAAACCTCAGGGTTGCTATCAAAGCTTTGTATTTTATTTTTTAAAATTTCCCAAATCAACATAAGAAGGAAATTTTAAGGCTTGTCTTCGAAAATCAAAATATCTCTTAAACTGTCGATTCTATTCAAATCAAATTTAGTACACAGGTTCCTTTTACCTCCTACATGCTTACAAAGAATGGATTTCGTCAGAATCAAAACGTTAAGACCATAATTTGCGAAAAACCACAGGCTTTGTATTTTATTTTTGGTATTTCCCAAATCAACTTAATAAGGAATATATAAAGCTTGTTTTCGAAAATCACGATATCTCTTAAACTGTCGCTTCTATTCAAGTAAAATTTAGTACGAAGGTTCCTTTTACATCCAAGATGCTTACAAAGATTGGATTTCGTCAGAATCAAAACGTTAGGACCACAATTTGCGAAAAACCACAGGCTTGCTATCAAAGCTTTGTATTTTATTATTGGTATTTCCCAAATCGACTTAATAAGGAATATATAAAGCTTGTTTTCGAAAATCACGATATCTCTTAAACTGTCGCTTCTATTCAAGTGAAATTTAGTACACAAGTTAAGTTTTACCTCCTAGATGCTTACTAAGAACGGGTTTTGAAAGAATCAAAACGTTGGGACCACAATTTGTGTAAAACCTCAGGGTTGCTATCAAAGCTTTGTATTTTATTTTTTAAAATTTCCCAAATCAACATAAGAAGGAAATTTTAAGGCTTGTCTTCGAAAATCAAAATATCTCTTAAACTGTCGATTCTATTCAAATCAAATTTAGTACACAGGTTCCTTTTACCTCCTACATGCTTACAAAGAATGGATTTCGTCAGAATCAAAACGTTAAGACCATAATTTGCGAAAAACCACAGGCTTGCTATCAAAGCTTTGTATTTTATTTTTGGTATTTCCCAAATCAACTTAATAAGGAATATATAAAGCTTGTTTTCGAAAATCACGATATCTCTTAAACTGTCGCTTCTATTCAAGTGAAATTTAGTACACAAGTTCAGTTTTACCTCCTAAATGCTTACTAAGAACGGTTTTCGTCAGAATCAAAACGTTTGGACCGCAATATGTGAAAAACCACAGGCTTGCTATCAGAGCTTTGTATTTTCTTATTGGTATTTCCCAAATTAACTAAATAAAAAAATTATAAGGCTTGTTTTTGAAAATCAAGATATCTATATATATAGAAGGGCTGTTGACAGATCTTATGTGGTGCCCCCATGGTTCAACAGACTGATTGATAGGTAATGGTAAGAATGTAATGTATTTTGTAAAAAATTGGTGTTAATTACATTAAGGGACTTAATCAGTCTTTTTTTTATTTCCAGAAAATAATACCAGGGTTATGGTCCTTTCACCTTTGAGTTCCAGGATGAAGAATGAAAGACAGAGAGCAATGTGAAGACATCAAGAAATGGGCAGGTCTGCCATTAAAAATGGTTTATCCAGTGCTAAGTACAGAGAGGAATATAGAAGGGCTGTTGACAGATCTTGTGATGTGCCCCCATGGTTCAACAGATTGATCATTAGGTAATGGTAAGAATTTAATGTATTTTTTAAAAAATTGGTGTTAATTACATTAAGGGACTTAATCAGTCTTTTTTATTTATAGTACACAGGTTTCTTTTACCTTCTAGATGCTTACTAAGAACGGGTTTCGATAAAATTAAAACGTTGGGACCACAATTTGCGAAAAACCATAGGCTTGCTATCAAAGCTTTGTATTTTATTTTTGGTATTTCCCAAATCATTTTAATAAAGAAATTATAAGACTTGTCTACGAAAATCAAGATATCTCTTAAACTATCGCTTCTATTCAAGTGAAATTTAGTACAAATGTTCCTTTTACCTCCTAGATGCTAACTAAGAATGAATTTCGTCAGAATCAAAAAGTTTGGACCACAATTTGCGAAAAACCACAGGCTTGCTATCAAAGCTTTGTATTTTATTATTGGTATTTCCCAAATCCACTTAATAAGGAATATATAAAGCTTGTTTTCGAAAATCACGATCTCTTAAACTGTCTCTTCTATTCAAGTGAAATTTAGTACGAAGGTTCCTTTTACATCCTAGATGCTTACTAAGAACGGGTTTCGATAGAATCAAAACGTTGGGACCACAATTTCTGTAAAACCACAGGCTTGCAATCAAAGCTTTGTATTTTATTTTTGGTATTTCCCAAATCAACTTAAGAAGGAAATTTTAAGGCTTGTCTTCGAAAATCAAGATATCTCTTAAACTGTCGATTCTATTCAAGCGAAATTTAGTACACAGGTTCCTTTTACCTCCTAGATGCTTACTAAGAACTGGTTTTGTCAGAATCAAAACGTTAGGACCACAATTTGCGAAAAACCACAGGCTTACTATCAAAGCTTTGTATTTTATTTTTAGTATTTCCCAAATCAACTTAGTAAGAAATTATAAGGCTTGTCTTTGAAAATCAGGATATCTCTTAAACTGTCGCTTTTATTCAAGTGATATTTAGTTTAAAGGGTTCCTTTTACCTCCTACATGCTTACAAAAAAAGGA
Source organism: Biomphalaria glabrata (assembly GCF_947242115.1). NCBI lineage: Eukaryota > Metazoa > Mollusca > Gastropoda > Planorbidae > Biomphalaria > Biomphalaria glabrata. The sequence goes on along the minus strand of NC_074714.1, from coordinate 56,551,221 downwards.
TTTCGTCAGAATCAAAACGATAGGATTACAATTTTCGAAAAACCACAGGCTTGCTATCAAAGCTTTGTATTTTATTTTTGGTATTTTCCAAATCAACTTAATAAGGAAATTATAAGGCTTGTTTTCGAAAATCAGGATATCTTTTAAACTGTCGCTTCTATTCAAGTGAAATTTAGTACACAGGTTCTTTTTACCTCCTACATGCTTACAAAGAATGGATTTCGTCAGAATCAAAACGTTAGGACCACAATTATCAAAAAACCACATGCTATCTATCAAAGCTTTGTTTTTTGTTTTTTTTTGGTGTTTCCCAAATCAACTTAATAAGGAAATTATAAGGCTTGTTTTCGAAAATCAAGATATCTCTTAAACTGTCGCTTCTATTCAAGTGAAATTTAGTACAAAGGTTCCTTTTACATCCTAGATGCTTACTAAGAACGGGTTTTGAAAGAATCAAAACGTTGGGACCACAATTTGTGTAAAACCTCAGGGTTGCTATCAAAGCTTTGTATTTTATTTTTTAAAATTTCCCAAATCAACATAAGAAGGAAATTTTAAGGCTTGTCTTCGAAAATCAAAATATCTCTTAAACTGTCGATTCTATTCAAATCAAATTTAGTACACAGGTTCCTTTTACCTCCTACATGCTTACAAAGAATGGATTTCGTCAGAATCAAAACGTTAAGACCATAATTTGCGAAAAACCACAGGCTTGCTATCAAAGCTTTGTATTTTATTTTTGGTATTTCCCAAATCAACTTAATAAGGAATATATAAAGCTTGTTTTCGAAAATCACGATATCTCTTAAACTGTCGCTTCTATTCAAGTAAAATTTAGTACGAAGGTTCCTTTTACATCCAAGATGCTTACAAAGATTGGATTTCGTCAGAATCAAAACGTTAGGACCACAATTTGCGAAAAACCACAGGCTTGCTATCAAAGCTTTGTATTTTATTATTGGTATTTCCCAAATCGACTTAATAAGGAATATATAAAGCTTGTTTTCGAAAATCACGATATCTCTTAAACTGTCGCTTCTATTCAAGTGAAATTTAGTACACAAGTTAAGTTTTACCTCCTAGATGCTTACTAAGAACGGGTTTTGAAAGAATCAAAACGTTGGGACCACAATTTGTGTAAAACCTCAGGGTTGCTATCAAAGCTTTGTATTTTATTTTTTAAAATTTCCCAAATCAACATAAGAAGGAAATTTTAAGGCTTGTCTTCGAAAATCAAAATATCTCTTAAACTGTCGATTCTATTCAAATCAAATTTAGTACACAGGTTCCTTTTACCTCCTACATGCTTACAAAGAATGGATTTCGTCAGAATCAAAACGTTAAGACCATAATTTGCGAAAAACCACAGGCTTGCTATCAAAGCTTTGTATTTTATTTTTGGTATTTCCCAAATCAACTTAATAAGGAATATATAAAGCTTGTTTTCGAAAATCACGATATCTCTTAAACTGTCGCTTCTATTCAAGTGAAATTTAGTACACAAGTTAAGTTTTACCTCCTAGATGCTTACTAAGAACGGTTTTCGTCAGAATCAAAACGTTTGGACCACAGTATTTGAAAAACCATAGGCTTGCTATCAAAGCTTTGTATTTTCTTATTGGTATTTCTCAAATCAACTTAATAAAAAAATTATAAGGCTTGTCTTCGAAAATCAAGATATCTATATATCTAGAAGGGCTGTTGACAGATCTTATGTGGTGCCCTCATGGTTCAACAGACTGATTGATAGGTAATGGTAAGAATTTAATGTATTTTGTAAAAAATTGGTGTTAATTACATTAAGGGACTTAATCAGTCTTTTTTTATTTTCAGAAAATAATACCAGGGTTATGGTCCTTTCACCATTGAGTTCCAGGATTAAGAATGAAAGATAGAGAGCAATGTGAAGACATCAAAGAATGGGCAGGTCTGCCATTAAAAATGGTTTATCCAGGGCTAAGTACAGAAAGGAATATAGAAGGGCTGTTGACAGATCTTGTGATGTGCCCCCATGGTTCAAAAGATTGATCATTAGGTAATGGTAAGAATTTAATGTATTTTTTAAAAAATTGGTGTTAATTACATTAAGGGACTTAATCAGTCTTTTTTATTTATAGTACACAGGTTTTATTTACCTCCTAGATGCCTTCTAAGAACGGGTTTCGATAGAAACAAAACGTTGGGTCCACATTTTGCGAAAAACCATAGGCTTGCTATCAAAGCTTTGTATTTTATTTTTGGTATTTCCCAAATCAACTTAATAAAGAAATTATAAGACTTGTCTACGAAAATCAAGATATCTCTTAAACTGTCGCTTCTATTCAAGTAAAATTTAGTACGAAGGTTCCTTTTACATCCAAGATGCTTACAAAGAATGGATTTCGTCAGAATCAAAACGTTAGGACCACAATTTGCGAAAAACCACAGGCTTGCTATCAAAGCTTTGTATTTTATTATTGGTATTTCCCAAATCGACTTAATAAGGAATATATAAAGCTTGTTTTCGAAAATCACGATATCTCTTAAACTGTCGCTTCTATTCAAGTGAAATTTAGTACACAAGTTAAGTTTTACCTCCTAGATGCTTACTAAGAACGGGTTTCGATAGAATCAAAACGTTAGGACCACAATTATCAAAAAACCACAGTCTTGCTATCAAAGCTTTGTATTTTATTTTTGGTATTTCCCAAATCAACTTAAGAAGGAAATTTTAAGGCTTCTCTTCGAAAATCAAGATATCTCTTAAACTGTCGCTTCTATTCAAGTGAAATTTAGTACACAGGTTTCTTTTACCTCCTACATGCTTACAAAAAATGGATTTCGTCAGAATCAAAACGTTAAAACCACAATTTGCGAAAAACCACAGGCTTGCTATCAAAGCTTTGTATTTTATTTTTGGTATTTCCCAAATCAACTTAATAAGCAATATATAAAGCTTGTTTTCGAAAATCACGATATCTCTTAAACTGTCGCTTCAATTCAAGTGAAATTTAGTACACAAGTTAAGTTTTACCTCCTAGATGCTTACTAAGAACGGTTTTTGTCAGAATCAAAACGTTTGGACCACAGTATGTAAAAAAACAACAGGCTTGCTATCAAAGCTTTGTATTTTCTTATTGGTATTTCCCAAATCAACTTAATAAAAAAATTATAAGGCTTGTCTTCGAAAATCAAGATATCTATATATCTAGAAGGGCTGTTGACAGATCTTATGTGGTGCCCTCATGGTTCAACAGACTGATTGATAGGTAATGGTAAGAATTTAATGTATTTTGTAAAAAATTGGTGTTAATTACATTAAGGGACTTAATCAGTCTTTTTTTATTTCCAGAAAATAATACCAGGGTTATGGTCCTTTCACCATTGAGTTCCAGGATTAAGAATGAAAGATAGAGAGCAATGTGAAGACATCAAAGAATGGGCAGGTCTGCCATTAAAAATGGTTTATCCAGGGCTAAGTACAGAAAGGAATATAGAAGGGCTGTTGACAGATCTTGTGATGTGCCCCCATGGTTCAAAAGATTGATCATTAGGTAATGGTAAGAATTTAATGTATTTTTTTAAAAATTGGTGTTAATTACATTAAGGGACTTAATCAGTCTTTTTTATTTATAGTACACAGGTTTTATTTACCTCCTAGATGCTTACTAAGAACGGGTTTCGAGAGAAACAAAACGTTGGGTCCACATTTTGCGAAAAACCATAGGCTTGCTATCAAAGCTTTGTATTTTATTTTTGGTATTTCCCAAATCAACTTAATAAAGAAATTATAAGACTTGTCTACGAAAATCAAGATAACTCTTAAACTATCGCTTCTATTCAAATAAAATTTAGTACACATGTTCCTTTTACCTCCTAGATGCTAACTAAGAATGAATTTCGTCAGAATCAAAACGTTAGGACCACAATTTGCGAAAAAACACAGGCTTGCTATCAAAGCTTTGTATTTTATTATTGGTTTTTCCCAAATCAACTTAATAAGGAATATATAAAGCTTGTTTTCGAAAATCACGATATCTCTTAAACAGTCGCTTCTATTCAAGTGAAATTTAGTACGAAGGTTCCTTTTACATCCTAGATGCTTACTAAGAACGGGTTTCGATAGAATCAAAACGTTGGGACCATAATTTGTGTAAAACCACAGGCTTGCTATCTAAGCTTTGTATTTTATTTTTGGTATTTCCCAAACCAACTTAAGAAGGAAATTTTAATGCTTGTCTTCGAAAATCAAGATATCTCTTAAACTGTCGATTCTATTCAAGTGAAATTTAGAACACAAGTTCCTTTTACATCCTAGATGCTTACTAAGAACGGGTTTCGATAGAATCAAAACGTTGGGACCACAATTTGTGTAAAACCACAGTCTTGCTATCAAAGCTTTGTATTTTATTTTTGGTATTTCCCAAATCAACTTAAGAAGGAAATTTTAAGGCTTGTCTTCGAAAATCAAGATATCTCTTAAACTGTCGATTCTATTCAAGTGAAATTTAGTACAAAAGTTCCTTTTACCTCCTAGATGCTTACTAAGAACGGGTTTTGTCAGAATCAAAGAGTTGGAACCACAATATGTGAAAAACCACAGGCTTGCTATCAAAGCTTTGTATTTTATTTTTGGTATTTTCTAAATCAATTTAAGAAAGAAATTATAAGGCTTGTCTTCGAAAATTAAGATATCTCTTAAACTGTCGATTTTATTCAAGTGAAATTAAGTACACATGTTCCTTTTACCTCATAGATGCTTAGTTAGAACGGGTTTTGTTAGAATCAAAACGTTAGGACCACAATTTGCGAAAAACACAGGCTTACTATCAAAGCTTTGTATTTTATTTTTGGTATTTCCCAAATCAACTTAATAAAGAAATTATAAGGCTTGTCTACTAAAATCAAAATATCTATATATATAGGAGGGCTGTTGACAGATCTTGTGTGGTGCCCCCATGGTTCAACAGACTGATTGATAGGTAATGGTAAGAATTTAATATATTTTGTAAAAAAAAAATATTAAAAATTGGTGTTAATTACATTAAGGGACTTAATCACTCTCTTTTTATTTCCAGAACATAATACCAGGGTTATGCCCCTTTCACTGTTGAGTTCCAGGATGAAGAATGAAAGACAGAGAGCAATGTGAAGACATCAAAGAATGTGCAGGTCTGCCATGAAATGGTTTATCCAGGGCTAACTACAGAGAGGAATATAGAAGGGCTGATGACAGATCTTGTGTGGTGCCCCCATGGTTCAACAGACTGATTGATAGGTAATGGTAAGAATTTAATGTATTTTGTAAAAAAATTATAAAAATTGGTTTTAATTATATTAAGAGACTTAATCACTTTTTTTATTTCCAGAAAATAATACCAGAGTTATGGTCCTTTCACTGTTGAGTTCCAGGATGAAGAATGAAAGACTGAGAGCAATGTGAAGACATCAAAGAATGTGCAGGTCTGCCATGAAATGGTTTATTCAGGGCTAAGTACAGAGAGGAATATAGAAGGGCTGTTGACAGATCTTGTGTGGTGCCCCCATGGTTCAACACACTGATTGATAGGTAATGGTAAGATTTTAATGTATTTTGATTCTTACTTGTCATTTTTGTGATTAATGCTCGGAATAGAATTTGTACATTTTAATTTTTTTTTATGTGGTTATTTAGACTTTGCATTCAAGTTTTTCGTAGTGGCTGTTTGAATCGACATATGCTTTTTGTGATTGCTGTTTGGAATCAAACTTGTGCATTCATTTTATAATTATTTAGAATGGACATTTTTTAATTATTTTTTTTTTTTAACTGATGTTCGACATCGGACTTTTGTTTTTTTTTTTTATTTTTTTTTTTAATCAACGTGTTTTGTATAGTGGCTGTTTGAATAGAAATTTGCTTTTTTCGTGATGGCTGTTTGGAATGAAATTGTGCTTTTTTGTTATGGCTGACTGGAATCGGACTTGTGTGATTATGTTTTCGATTTTCAGAATTGGACTTGTGCCTTTTTATGATCAGTAATAGAAATCCGCAAAATTGTAGTCAAACTGAATATCCCTTTGATTGGATCAATAAAAATTAACTTATCTTAGAATGGACCTCATTCACCAACATTTAGTAACGTGATCTTATTGGTAAAACAATGAAAAAAACTGTCTCGTGACAACCATCATGAATTACACATGAGATCGTAAATTATATAGAAGAGATATAGCACCACGTGGCTAAATGTTGTTTGTTTACAAGTGGTGAATAAGGTCCATTGAAAACTATCTAAGATCCATAATGCCCCCAATAATGAAGAATAAGAAATTACAGAAATAGTTAAGATTAACATAAGCCTGACAATAAAATGTATAGTTCTTATTTAATTAGCTTTCTTGACATTATTATAATTAAGCCACATAAGAAAACATGTAAATTGTCACTAGCTTTAACAAAGCTTCATTGATGTCTTTGTTGATTTGTGGAGAGGTATCAATCTTGGCTAGTATGCTGAAAAAAAATAGAAAAGAATATTTATTAAACTGCTTTATAAATAAACTAAATCCATAACATATATAAATTAAAATGTATGTAATACATATATCAAGATCTACAAAAAAAAAATTTGAAAACTAAGGGCTTAATTAAATGACATTATAATATTTTGTTACTCGCCAGCATTGATTATTTCAACCAAACAATTGAAATAGCCTTATTTTTAACTTTTCACAATTTCTTTTTTATTAAGGGCCACCAAATTCACCTTGCCTATGGCATCCAATCACCAAAGGCCACCACTGCCAGCACAATGGCCATATGCAAATACATTTCCCCAACTAATGTCTAATCTTTGCTAGAGACCATAGTCTTGAGTAAACTTAGAAATAAAATGAGATTGTCTAGATGACTAACAAGATCTAGTGACAATCTAGTCTATATAAAATGGACAATAATTATTAAAAAAGAAATTTAAAATCATTAAATAAAATTTAATTTAATTTCTAATTATTAATAAAATATCTTACCAGAATGCTAGCCACTCTTTCTAAAACTATGACCAGTGCCTTATTTAAATCTTGAATTATATTTCTAGTCTAGGAGTTCCAATCAATTTTGTTGTATACAAAGGCCATGATACTGATTATAGGAATATGCCAGAGGTCTGTTTCAGCATCTGAGTAAATAAATTAATGAAACTCCTATGACTCTAAGTTAGGGTAATGTCATCTTTCATATCTGTATTAAAAAAAAAACAAAAAAAAACAAAAAAAAACTGGACATACATTCCTCATTATAAGTTTCCATCCTGTTTGTCATTTAAATATTTTGGACATTCCTTTTACATTCCAGCCAAGATCTCGCAGCGGACAGTAAAAAAGGCAGTTTGAACTTCAGATCATTGTGTCAACCGTTTCGTGCAAAACACAAAACCAGGCAGTTTTATCAAGATCCACCTAAGAAAGAAAAATACTATAAGATACACTTTCACATTACATCTAGAAAAGGATAGCTATATTTAACTTGATCTAGTAGAAGATGTTAAACTATCATACCCATATAATGTAGATTAACAAACTGATTCAAGATAAATACTATTAAGCCAATCCTACACCCATACTACTTGTATACATAAAATTGGGTGGATCTAGAATTTTAGATCTAGATAGACTAGATTTTTATTAAAATTCTAGATCTTTTCTATTAAGTAATAAAAACCTTTAAAATGTATTTTAATATGGATGAAGCTGAACAGAAAGGATTGGAAAATAGTCGATGCCAACGCAGAGGCTCTTGTTCTCGTATGAGCCATAGTTGTCTATTGACTGAAGGTGGTGGAGATAATTCAACAAGATGATTTACAATGTAATTCAAGAGATCTGTCTAGGTTAGTTCATTATTTTTCTTGAAGATTTCTATGATCAAGTCTAGATTTTCTAGATCTAGCATCATATACAATAATTTCTAGAGATCTAGTGCTAAGTCCTATACATATGGGATCTAGATCTAATCAAGATCTATCTAAAATCAGAATAAAAAATATGGAATGTCACACTAGATTTAGAATAGAATAGCAAAGTTTTACCAATATCTAGATTTTTAGTCCAGTAAATCAACTTATATAGATCAAAATATAAATTAAATTCACCTTTATCTATCCCTTAGTCTGATGGACTGTTAAGGCACCACACAAGGTTTGTCGACCATTCTTTTCCTCACCGTCTTTTGAATGACTAATTCCTGAGAATAGTAAACCGTTATTGTTAAAGAATATACAGGTAATCAGTGCTTTTTTGTAAAGAAATAGGTGCCGGAGCTCAGTGATGGATTGCCTTTTAACAACTAATAAATAAATAATAAACTTTAAAATACAAAAGTAACTTTTTCGCTGCATTGAAAAAAGTGCCGGTACGCTGTACCAGTGCTTACTGTAATGCTGCTGACCTGAAAAATTGTAGTTAAACTAAATAATACAGTAATATTAAGCCCATACTAATTAGTCTTAGATATATAGATCTAGAAATTATATTGACATTGTGTAGATCTAGTCAATCTAGATTTCAAAGCAAAGAAAACAGAAGAACGGTAGACCATAAGGCAAAGACGATAGGATTGACATGGACCAAGCTGAAGAAATCCAGAATATTTATTAAAAATTTTAAGTTAGATCTAGACTAATAATCTAGAATACTAGGACTATAGTAATCTATACATTCTTTTCTAGACTCTACTAGACAAACTCTAATGATGATTCTAATATTAAATATGTAGATCTAGAGCAGTGGTTCCCAAATTTTTTTTGTCTCGTAGACCCCTTGCCATGTTTTCTGCTTTTTGGTAAAACCCCTGCTTAACTTATATTTTTTTTTTTGTATTTTTTTTTTTAGATAAATTTTTTTTAATTTTTATTTTTATTTATTTTTTTATTTTTTTTAGATAATTTTTTTTTTTTTTTTTTAATTTTTTTTTTTTTCGAGAATTGACTTTCCCGGTACTGACTTCACTGTAGACCAGTGGTTCCCAAACTTTTATAAAAAAATTTTTATAATTTTTTAAAAAAATTTTTTTATTTTTTTTTTTCCGAGAATTGACTATCTTGGGACTAACTTCACTGTAGACCAGTGGTTCCCAAAATTTTAGTAAAATTTTTTTTTTTTTTTGTTGTTTTTTTAGAAAAAAAATTTTTTTTTAATTTTTTTTTTTCAATTTTTTTTTTTAGATAAATTTTTTTTTGTAATTTCTTTAGATAAATTTTGTTTTAAATTTTTTTTTTGAGAATTCACTATCCCAGGACTAATTTCACTGTAGACCAGTGGTTCCCAAACATTCAGTAAATTTTTTTTTTTTTTTTTTTTTTTTTTTTTTTTTTTTTTTTTATTTTTTTTTTTATATAAAATTTTTTTTTTTTATAAAATTTTTTTTAAATTTTTTTTTTCAATTTTTTTTTTTAGATAAATTTTTTTTTGTAATTTCTTTAGATAAATTTTGTTTTAAATTTTTTTTTTTTTTTGAGAATTCACTATCCCAGGACTGATTTCACTGTAGACCAGTGGTTCCCAAACATTCAGTAAATTTTTTTTTTTTTTTTTTTTATTTTTTTTTTTTAATTTTTTTTTTTTTTTTATCAAATTTTTTTTTTTTAATTTTTTTTTTTTTTTTTTAGTAAATTTTTTTTTTTAAAATTTTTTTAGATAAATTTTGTTTTAAATTTTTTTTTTTTTTTTTTGAGAATTCACTATTGCGGCACTGACTTCACTGTAGACCAGTGGTTCCCAAACTTTTTTGTTTCGTAGACCCCTTGCCATGTTTTCTGCTTTTTGGTAGACCCCCTGCTTAACTTATATTGCTTTTTTTTTTCAATTTATTTGAAAACTAATTTCTAATTTTAGTGAGTTGAAGAGTAAAATGCAATTTAAAAATACATATAAGTATTAAATAATAACTCATTTTTATTGATAAAATTCAAATTTAACCAATTTAATATGTATTGCTGGAATCATCAAACACACTGGAAATGTTTTTTTACCCAGGCTTATCATCTGTTCCTATGGATGTCATGTTTCATACATTCTATAAAGAAGACATTCAAACAATAAATATTAATTAATTAATTTGTTTTAAGTATCATTGTAAAAATTTTCGCAAAGAGTTTCTCGTGTATCTTTCACGTGTCCGCCGAACTGTTTTCACTAAAGGGGAAGGGACGAAGGCGAGTAACTGGCGCCTTAGCCGGTAGGCTTCAAGCAGGAAGAGCTCATTAGCCACATAGCAGAAGGAAAACTGAATTTAAAAATCTGCTGCCTTGCAACTATTCCCAAACATGGGAAAGCTGTCGTGGGTCAACCCTGAGGAAAAATAAGGAGCTGGCAACCCCTAGGCAGTTTACAGCACACAGCACTACACCCCATCAGAGCCTGTGACGCCACTGGTTCCAAACTGATCCCAAACTGTATATATTTCCTTTGCAAAGAATCACATAAGAAGCTTTTAATTTGATAACTCATGCCACCGATGTGCCCTTGAACTGTATTTTTGTTTAAAGAAATTCTTTTAATAATATCAGATGTAGGTGTGTGTAAAACAGTTTTCACAACTACAACGGCTGGTAAAATCAATGTTTTACCTATGTTTCCATATTTTGCTATAAGTAAAGAGATATTGTAAGATGCTCACAAACCAACATCTTCTCTATATATATATGATGTTGAAGTGAGATTGTGTGGGTCTATTCTTAACTTTATCTTTGAGTGCTAGAAAATTTTTAAATCTTTATCTATTTTGTTAGGGTGACATTGTCTCAGATGATCCTCTAGCAATTGGTTTCGTATCATTATTTTAAAAAAGTCACTTAGGCAACGGCTTGTTTGACAAGGAAGGAATGAATCCCAGTTTTAAATAATCAATGCTGGACAGTGTACATTTCTTTTCGTTAAACATTTGTTACATGCAGACAAAATTAAAATTTTTAAATAAGTATTGAGAAGATTCTTTGGTTTGATTAGCAGGATATATATTTAAATGATTTACCAAGATAAAAATCATATATTACTGTATAAAATAATTACATTAAATGAATGTAAAAATTAAAAAAAGAGTGATTAAGTCCCTTAATGTAATTAACACCATTTTTTTTACAAAATACATTAAATTCTTACCATTACCTATCAATCAGTCTGTTGAACCATGGGGGCACCACACAAGATCTGTCAACAGCCCTTCTATATTTCTCTCTGTACTTAGCCCTGGATAAACCATTTCATGGCAGACCTGCCCATTCTTTCATGTCTTCACATTGCTCTCTGTCTTTCATTCTTCATCCTGGAACTCAATGGTCAAAGGAGCATAACCCTGGTATTATTTTCTGGAAATAAAAAAAGACTGATTTAGTCCCTTAATGTAATTAACACAATTTTTTTAAAAAAATACATTAAATTCTTACCATTACCAATCAATTAGTCTGTTGAACCATGGGGGCACCATACAAGATCTGTCAACAGCCCTTCTATATTCCTCTCTGTACTTAGCCCTGGATAAACCATTTCTTGGCAGACCTGCCCATTCTTTGATGTCTTTCCATCTCTCTGTCTTCCTTCTTTGTACACAAATGGGGAAAAAATGGACCATAATTCTTAAAAAAGAAATTTAATATCATTAAATAAAATTTAATTTAATTTCTAATTATTAATAAAATATCTTACCAGAATGCTAGCCACACTTTCTAAAACTATGACCAGTGCCTTATTTAAATCTTGAATTATATTTCTAGTCTAGGAGTTCCAATCAATTTTGTTGTATACAAAGGCCATGATACTGATTATAGGAATATGCCAGATGTCTGTTTCAGCATCTGAGTAAATAAATTAATGAAACTCCTATGACTCTAAGTTAGGGTAATGTCATCTTTCATATCTGTATTAAAAAAACACAAAAAAAAACAAAAAAAAACTGGACATACATTCCTCATTATCAGTTCCCATCCTGTTTGTCATTTAAATATTTTGGACATTCCTTTTACATTCCAGCCAAGATCTTGCAGCGGACAGTAGAAAATGGCAGTTTGAACTTCAGATCATTGTGTCAACCGTCTCGTGCAAACCACAAAACCAGGCAGTGTAATCAAGATCTACCTAAGAATGAAAAATACTATCAGATACAATTTCACATTACATCTAAAAAAGGATAGCTATATTTAACTTGATCTTATCTTATCTTATCTTATCTTATATAATACAGACGTTACTTCAAAAAAGAAGATGATTACGTCCTACGCGTCAAACATTTAGTCATGCATATTAACCAATGACTTAAATTCTGCCAAGTCACTGGTTTTCCTGGCTAGCTCAGGCAACCCATTCCATGCTCTAATAGCACTAGGGAAGAAGGAGTATTTGTACAAATTTGTCCTAGCATATGGGATGAGGAATGTGCCTTTATCTTTGTGTCTTTCAGAGTATTTTATTAAATTTTGTTTTTGTATTTGAAGATTATGGTTCAGTGTTTTATGTATGATTGCTACTTTACTTTTGAGCCTTCTGTCCTGAAGGCTTTCTAAATTTAGTGATTTTACTAAAGGTGTTACTCTAGTCAAATGTGAATATTCGTTTGTTATGAATCTCACTGCTCTATTTTGTGTCTGTTCCAGTTTCTTAATGTTTTCTTGAGTTGAGGGGTCCCAAACGGAGGATGCATATTCTATTATTGGCCTAACCAAGGTTAAGTAACATTTTAGTTTTATGTTCTTATTTAATTTTTAGAAATTTCTTTTAATAAATCCTAATGCTTTGTTTGATTTTTTTGTAGTTTCATCAATATGTGGATTCCATGACAGTTTTTCATTTATTATAACACCTAGGTATTTTGCGTTTTTAGTCTGTGTTACCGGTTTGCCATGAATAAGATAAGTGGAATTAATTTGTTTTAGTTTTTTTGTTACTCTTAACAACTGACATTTTTCTTGGTGGAAAGACATGCTCCAATTTGATTCCCATTTCTGTAATTCATCTAATTCTCTTTGTAAAATATCTGTGTCTTGTGTTGTTTTTATTGTTCTATATATTATGCAATCGTCTGCAAATAGTCTGACTTTTGTTCCTGAACTAATGCAATTTGGTAAATCATTTATGTAAATTAAAAATAGTAGTGGACCCAAGACTGTACCTTGAGGTACACCTGAGTTTACTGTTATCGGTGTTGATTTAGAGCCATTTATTATTACAGTTTGTTCTCTCCCTATCAGAAAGTCTTTAATCCACTGATGCAGTGGACCATTAATGCCGAAATATTTTAATTTTTTAAGCAAACTATGGTGGTGAACTTTGTCAAAATCCTTAGAAAAATCTAGTAAGATAGCATCTATTTGTTCACTATTATCTAAACCTTTTGAAAAATCATCAATTAGTCCTATTAGTTGTGTTTCACATGATCTATATTTCCTAAAGCCATGTTGGTATGGTGTGAGGACATTATGTTTGTCTAAGTGGTTTATGATGTTGCTACATATTATGTGTTCTAGGATTTTACATGTGATGCTGGTAAGTGATACTGGTCTGTAGTTCCCTGGGTCAGATTTTTCTCCTTTTTTAAATAGGGGGGTGACATTAGCTTCTTTCCATTCCTTTGGTACTCTGCCCTGGTTAAGTGAAGCCTGAAAGAGTATTTTGAACACTGGGGCTAGCTCATTACTTAGTTCTTTGAGTAATCTAGCTGGAATACCATCAGGTCCAGAAGCTTTATTTGGTTTGGTGTTGGCTAATAGTTTTTGAATTCCATTTTCTTGTACTACTATATCTTCTATGTTGTCTACTTGGTTCAAATTCAGTAATATGTCTTTGTCTCCTGGGGCTGAGAATGCTGATGCAAAGTATTTGTTTAGAATGTTTGCTTTAGTTTCATTATCATTATGTATTATGTTATGTTCATCTTTTAATGGCGCTACGCCTGTTGTTTCCATTTTCTTAGACTTAATGTATGACCATAGGTTTTTGTTGTTATCTTTAGATATTACATTGTTTATGTATTCACTCTGCAGCTGTCTGCTTACTTTTTGGGTTAAGTGTTTAATTTTTATATACTTTTTGTAAACTCTTTCTGCATTAGTTTCTTTAAATTTTCTATAGAGGTTTTCCTTCTGTTTACAAAGCTTCTTTAGTCTATTATTAAACCAGCATTTATTTATTTTGTTTGATGTGTATTTAGTTGGTATATGATTTTCTATTATGCTTTTAAGATGGTTTTTAATGAAATTCCAGAGGTCATCGACTGGTTGGTTAATGTCTTTTTCTAATAAGAATGTTTGTTGAAAGTTTAGTGCAGCTTGGTGTAGTTGTGTTAGGTTACATTTATTCCAGAGTAAGATTTTTCTTTTGGGTTTTGTATTGGCTACTGCTTTTATCTGACTGTGTATTTTTATGATCTCATGGTCTGATAGACCAGGGATAATTTCATAATCAACTACTAATCCAGGTCTGTTGGTTAAGAAGAGATCTAATGTGTTGTTTAATCTAGTTGGCTTTTTAATGATTTGATCTAGTAGAAGATGTACAACTATCATACCCATATAATGTAGATTAACAAACTGATTCAAGATAAATACTATTATCTTCTTATCTTATATAATACAGACGTTACTTCAAAAAAGAAGATGATTACGTCCTACGCGTCAAACATTTAGTCATGCATATTAACCAATGACTTAAATTCTGCCAAGTCACTGGTTTTCCTGGCTAGCTCAGGCAACCCATTCCATGCTCTAATAGCACTAGGGAAGAAGGAGTATTTGTACAAATTTGTCCTAGCATATGGGACGAGGAATGTGCCTTTATCTTTGTGTCTTTCAGAGTATTTTATTAAATTTTGTTTTTGTATTTGAAGATTATGGTTCAGTGTTTTATGTATGATTGCTACTTTACTTTTGAGCCTTCTGTCCTGAAGACTTTCTAAATTTAGTGATTTTACTAAAGGTGTTACTCTAGTCAAATGTGAATATTCGTTTGTTATGAATCGCACTGCTCTATTTTGTGTCTGTTCTAGTTTCTTAATGTTTTCTTGAGTTGTGGGGTCCCAAACGGAGGATGCATATTCTATTATTGGCCTAACCAAAGTTTTAAATAACATTTTAGTTTTATGTTCTTATTTGATTTATAGAAATTTCTTTTAATAAATCCTAATGCTTTGTTTGATTTTTTTGTAGTTTCATCAATATGTGGATTCCATGACAGTTTTTCATTTATTATAACACCTAGGTATTTTGCGTTTTTAGTCTGTGTTACCGGTTTGCCATGAATAAGATAAGTGGAATTAATTTGTTTTAGTTTTTTTGTTACTCTTAACAACTGACATTTTTCTTGGTGGAAAGACATGCTCCAATTTGATTCCCATTTCTGTAATTCATCTAATTCTCTTTGTAAAATATCTGTGTCTTGTGTTGTTTTTATTGTTCTATATATTATGCAATCGTCTGCAAATAATCTGACTTTTGTTCCTGAAGTAATGCAATTTGGTAAATCATTTATGTAAATTAAAAATAGTAGTGGACCCAAGACTGTTCCTTGAGGTACACCTGAGTTTACTATTATCGGTGTTGATTTAGAGCCATTTATTATTACAGTTTGTTCTCTCCCTATCAGAAAGTCCTTAATCCACTGATGCAGTGGACCATTAATGCCGAAATATTTTAATTTTTTAAGCAAACTATGGTGGTGAACTTTGTCAAAAGCCTTAGAAAAATCTAGTAAGATAGCATCTATTTGTTCACTATTATATTAAGCCAATCCTACACCCATACTACTTGTATACATAAAATTGGGTGGATCTAGAATTTTAGATCTAGATAGACTAGATTTTTATTAAAATTCTAGATCTTTTCTATTAAGTAATAAAAACCTTTAAAATGTATTTTAATATGGATGAAGCTGAACAGAAAGGATTGGAAAATAGTCGATGCCAACGCAGAGGCTCTTGTTCTTGTATGAGCCATAGTTGTCTATTGACTGAAGGTGGTGGAGATAATTCAACAAGATGATTTACAATGTAATTCAAGAGATCTGTCTAGGTTAGTTCATTATTTTTCTTGAAGATTTCTATGATCAAGTCTAGATTTTCTAGATCTAGCATCATATACAATAATTTCTAGAGATCTAGTGCTAAGTCCTATACATATGGGATCTAGATCTAATCAAGATCTATCTAAAATCAGAATAAAAAATATGGAATGTTACACTAGATTTAGAATAGAATAGCAAAGTTTTACCAATATCTAGATTTTTAGTCCAGTAAATCAACTTATATAGATCAAAATATAAATTAAATTCACCTTTATCTATCCCTTAGTCTGATGGACTGTTAAGGCACCACACAAGGTTTGTCGACCATTCTTTTCCTCACCGTCTTTTGAATGACTAATTCCTGAGAATAGTAAACCGTTATTGTTAAAGAATATACAGGTAATCAGTGCTTTTTTGTAAAGAAATAGGTGCCGGAGCTCAGTGATGGATTGCCTTTTAACAACTAATAAATAAATAATAAACTTTAAAATACAAAAGTAACTTTTTCGCTGCATTGAAAAAAGTGCCGGTACGCTGTACCAGTGCTTACTGTAATGCTGCTGACCTGAAAAATTGTAGTTAAACTAAATAATACAGTAATATTAAGCCCATACTAATTAGTCTTAGATATATAGATCTAGAAATTATATTGACATTGTGTAGATCTAGTCAATCGGATGGCTGCCTGGTCGTGCGGTTTGCACGCTGGACTGTCGTTCAGATTTATCGATGGTCCTGGGTTCAAACCCTGCCCGCTCCCATCCCCCGTCGTCCTGCGGGAGGTTTGGACTAGGAAGTAATTATCTTCAACTCTGAAGGAACATCCGAAACATGTAAAACAAACAAATCTAGATTTCAAAGCAAAGAAAACAGAAGAACGGTAGACCATAAGGCAAAGACGATAGGATTGACATGGACCAAGCTGAAGAAATCCAGAATATTTATTGAAAATACTAAGTTAGATCTAGACTAATAATCTAGAATACTAGGACTATAGTAATCTATACATTCTTTTCTAGACTCTACTAGACAAACTCTAATGATGATTCTAATATTAAATATGTAGATCTAGAGCAGTGGTTCCCAAATTTTTTTGTCTCGTAGACCCCTTGCCATGTTTTCTGCTTTTCGGTAAAACCCCTGCTTAACTTATATTTTTTTTTTTTGTATTTTTTTTTTTTAGATAAATTTTTTTTAATTTTTATTTTTATTTATTTTTTTATATTTTTTAGATAATTTTTTTTTTTTTTTTTTTAATTTTTTTTTTTTCTCGAGAATTGACTTTCCCGGTACTGACTTCACTGTAGACCAGTGGTTCCCAAACTTTTATAAAAAAATTTGTATAATTTTTTAAAAAATTTTTTTTATTTTTTTTTTTCCGAGAATTGACTATCTTGGGACTAACTTCACTGTAGACCAGTGGTTCCCAAAATTTTAGTAAAATTTTTTTTTTTTTTTTTTTTTGTTGTTTTTTTTATAAAAAAAATTTTTTTTTAATTTTTTTTATTCAATTTTTTTTTTTAGATAAATTTTTTTTTTTAATTTCTTTAGATAAATTTTGTTTTAAATTTTTTTTTTAAGAATTCACTATCCCAGGACTAATTTCACTGTAGACCAGTGGTTCCCAAACATTCAGTAAATTTTTTTTTTTTTTTTTTTTTTTTTTTTTTTTTTTTTTTTATAAAATTTTTTTTTTTTATAAAATTTTTTTTTTTTTTTTAGTAAATTTTTTTTTTTTTTTTTTTATAAAATTTTTTTTTTTTAATTTTTTTTTTTTTTTTTTAGTAAATTTTTATTTTTTTTCTTTTTTTTTTTTTTTTAAATTTTTTTAGATAAATTTTGTTTTAAATTTTTTTTTGTTTTTTTTTTTTGAGAATTCACTATTGCGGGACTGACTTCACTGTAGACCAGTGGTTCCCAAACTTTTTTGTTTCGTAGACCCCTTGCCATGTTTTCTGCTTTTTGGTAGACCCCCTGCTTAACTTATATTGCTTTTTTTTTTCAATTTATTTGAAAACTAATTTATAATTTTAGTGAGTTGAAGAGTAAAATGCAATTTAAAAATACATATAAGTATTAAATAATAACTCATTTTTATTGATAAAATTCAAATTTAACCAATTTAATATGTATTGCTGGAATCATCAAACACACTGGAAATGTTTTTTTACCCAGGCTTATCATCTGTTCCTATGGATGTCATGTTTCATACATTCTATAAAGAAGACATTCAAACAATAAATATTAATTAATTAATTTGTTTTAAGTATCATTGTAAAAATTTTCGCAAAGAGTTTCTCGTGTATCTTTCACGTGTCCGCCGAACTGTTTTCACTAAAGGGGAAGGGACGAAGGCGAGTAACTGGCGCCTTAGCCGGTAGGCTTCAAGCAGGAAGAGCTCATTAGCCACATAGCAGAAGGAAAACTGAATTTAAAAATCTGCTGCCTTGCAACTATTCCCAAACATGGGAAAGCTGTCGTGGGTCAACCCTGAGGAAAAATAAGGAGCTGGCAACCCCTAGGCAGTTTACAGCACACAGCGCTACACCCCATCAGAGCCTGTGATGCCACTGGTTCCAAACTGATCCCAAACTGTATATATTTCCTTTGCAAAGAATCACATAAGAAGCTTTTAATTTGATAACTCATGCCACCGATGTGCCCTTGAACTGTATTTTTGTTTAAAGAAATTCTTTTAATAATATCAGATGTAGGTGTGTGTAAAACAGTTTTCACAACTACAACGGCTGGTAAAATCAATGTTTTACCTATGTTTCCATATTTTGCTATAAGTAAAGAGATATTGTAAGATGCTCACAAACCAACATCTTCTCTCTATATATATGATGTTGAAGTGAGATTGTGTGGGTCTATTCTTAACTTTATCTTTGAGTGCTAGAAAATTTTTAAATCTTTATCTATTTTGTTAGGGTGACATTGTCTCAGATGATCCTCTAGCAATTGGTTTCGTATCATTATTTTAAAAAAGTCACTTAGGCAACGGCTTGTTTGACAAGGAAGGAATGAATCCCAGTTTTAAATAATCAATGATGGACAGTGTACATTTCTTTTCGTTAAACATTTGTTACATGCAGACAAAATTAAAATTTTTAAATAAGTATTGAGAAGATTCTTTGGTTTGATTAGCAGGATATATATTTAAATGATTTACCAAGATAAAAATCATATATTACTGTATAAAATAATTACATTAAATGAATGTAAAAATTAAAAAAAAGAGTGATTAAGTCCATTAATGTAATTAACACCATTTTTTTTACAAAATACATTAAATTCTTACCATTACCTATCAATCAGTCTGTTGAACCATGGGGGCACCACACAAGATCTGTCAACAGCCCTTCTATATTCCTCTCTGTACTTAGCCCTGGATAAACCATTTCATGGCAGACCTGCCCATTCTTTCATGTCTTCACATTGCTCTCTGTCTTTCATTCTTCATCCTGGAACTCAATGGTCAAAGGAGCATAACCCTGGTATTATTTTCTGGAAATAAAAAAAGACTGATTTAGTCCCTTAATGTAATTAACACAATTTTTTTAAAAAAATACATTAAATTCTTACCATTACCAATCAATTAGTCTGTTGAACCATGGGGGCACCACACAAGATCTGTCAACAGCCCTTCTATATTCCTCTCTGTACTTAGCCCTGGATAAACCATTTCTTGGCAGACCTGCCCATTCTTTGATGTCTTTCCATCTCTCTGTCTTCCTTCTTTGTACACAAATGGGGAAAAAATGGACCATAATTCTTAAAAAAGAAATTTAATATCATTAAATAAAATTTAATTTAATTTCTAATTATTAATAAAATATCTTACCAGAATGCTAGCCACACTTTCTAAAACTATGACCAGTGCCTTATTTAAATCTTGAATTATATTTCTAGTCTAGGAGTTCCAATCAATTTTGTTGTATACAAAGGCCATGATACTGATTATAGGAATATGCCAGATGTCTGTTTCAGCATCTGAGTAAATAAATTAATGAAACTCCTATGACTCTAAGTTAGGGTAATGTCATCTTTCATATCTGTATTAAAAAAACACAAAAAAAAACAAAAAAAAACTGGACATACATTCCTCATTATCAGTTCCCATCCTGTTTGTCATTTAAATATTTTGGACATTCCTTTTACATTCCAGCCAAGATCTTGCAGCGGACAGTAGAAAATGGCAGTTTGAACTTCAGATCATTGTGTCAACCGTCTCGTGCAAACCACAAAACCAGGCAGTGTAATCAAGATCTACCTAAGAATGAAAAATACTATCAGATACAATTTCACATTACATCTAAAAAAGGATAGCTATATTTAACTTGATCTTATCTTATCTTATCTTATCTTATATAATACAGACGTTACTTCAAAAAAGAAGATGATTACGTCCTACGCGTCAAACATTTAGTCATGCATATTAACCAATGACTTAAATTCTGCCAAGTCACTGGTTTTCCTGGCTAGCTCAGGCAACCCATTCCATGCTCTAATAGCACTAGGGAAGAAGGAGTATTTGTACAAATTTGTCCTAGCATATGGGATGAGGAATGTGCCTTTATCTTTGTGTCTTTCAGAGTATTTTATTAAATTTTGTTTTTGTATTTGAAGATTATGGTTCAGTGTTTTATGTATGATTGCTACTTTACTTTTGAGCCTTCTGTCCTGAAGGCTTTCTAAATTTAGTGATTTTACTAAAGGTGTTACTCTAGTCAAATGTGAATATTCGTTTGTTATGAATCTCACTGCTCTATTTTGTGTCTGTTCCAGTTTCTTAATGTTTTCTTGAGTTGAGGGGTCCCAAACGGAGGATGCATATTCTATTATTGGCCTAACCAAGGTTAAGTAACATTTTAGTTTTATGTTCTTATTTAATTTTTAGAAATTTCTTTTAATAAATCCTAATGCTTTGTTTGATTTTTTTGTAGTTTCATCAATATGTGGATTCCATGACAGTTTTTCATTTATTATAACACCTAGGTATTTTGCGTTTTTAGTCTGTGTTACCGGTTTGCCATGAATAAGATAAGTGGAATTAATTTGTTTTAGTTTTTTTGTTACTCTTAACAACTGACATTTTTCTTGGTGGAAAGACATGCTCCAATTTGATTCCCATTTCTGTAATTCATCTAATTCTCTTTGTAAAATATCTGTGTCTTGTGTTGTTTTTATTGTTCTATATATTATGCAATCGTCTGCAAATAGTCTGACTTTTGTTCCTGAACTAATGCAATTTGGTAAATCATTTATGTAAATTAAAAATAGTAGTGGACCCAAGACTGTACCTTGAGGTACACCTGAGTTTACTGTTATCGGTGTTGATTTAGAGCCATTTATTATTACAGTTTGTTCTCTCCCTATCAGAAAGTCTTTAATCCACTGATGCAGTGGACCATTAATGCCGAAATATTTTAATTTTTTAAGCAAACTATGGTGGTGAACTTTGTCAAAATCCTTAGAAAAATCTAGTAAGATAGCATCTATTTGTTCACTATTATCTAAACCTTTTGAAAAATCATCAATTAGTCCTATTAGTTGTGTTTCACATGATCTATATTTCCTAAAGCCATGTTGGTATGGTGTGAGGACATTATGTTTGTCTAAGTGGTTTATGATGTTGCTACATATTATGTGTTCTAGGATTTTACATGTGATGCTGGTAAGTGATACTGGTCTGTAGTTCCCTGGGTCAGATTTTTCTCCTTTTTTAAATAGGGGGGTGACATTAGCTTCTTTCCATTCCTTTGGTACTCTGCCCTGGTTAAGTGAAGCCTGAAAGAGTATTTTGAACACTGGGGCTAGCTCATTACTTAGTTCTTTGAGTAATCTAGCTGGAATACCATCAGGTCCAGAAGCTTTATTTGGTTTGGTGTTGGCTAATAGTTTTTGAATTCCATTTTCTTGTACTACTATATCTTCTATGTTGTCTACTTGGTTCAAATTCAGTAATATGTCTTTGTCTCCTGGGGCTGAGAATGCTGATGCAAAGTATTTGTTTAGAATGTTTGCTTTAGTTTCATTATCATTATGTATTATGTTATGTTCATCTTTTAATGGCGCTACGCCTGTTGTTTCCATTTTCTTAGACTTAATGTATGACCATAGGTTTTTGTTGTTATCTTTAGATATTACATTGTTTATGTATTCACTCTGCAGCTGTCTGCTTACTTTTTGGGTTAAGTGTTTAATTTTTATATACTTTTTGTAAACTCTTTCTGCATTAGTTTCTTTAAATTTTCTATAGAGGTTTTCCTTCTGTTTACAAAGCTTCTTTAGTCTATTATTAAACCAGCATTTATTTATTTTGTTTGATGTGTATTTAGTTGGTATATGATTTTCTATTATGCTTTTAAGATGGTTTTTAATGAAATTCCAGAGGTCATCGACTGGTTGGTTAATGTCTTTTTCTAATAAGAATGTTTGTTGAAAGTTTAGTGCAGCTTGGTGTAGTTGTGTTAGGTTACATTTATTCCAGAGTAAGATTTTTCTTTTGGGTTTTGTATTGGCTACTGCTTTTATCTGACTGTGTATTTTTATGATCTCATGGTCTGATAGACCAGGGATAATTTCATAATCAACTACTAATCCAGGTCTGTTGGT
This sequence comes from Biomphalaria glabrata, assembly GCF_947242115.1. Taxonomy (NCBI): domain Eukaryota; kingdom Metazoa; phylum Mollusca; class Gastropoda; family Planorbidae; genus Biomphalaria; species Biomphalaria glabrata. The sequence continues at coordinate 56,528,598 of NC_074714.1, read as the reverse complement.
TAAGAAGAGATCTAATGTGTTGTTTAATCTAGTTGGCTTTTTAATGATTTGATCTAGTAGAAGATGTACAACTATCATACCCATATAATGTAGATTAACAAACTGATTCAAGATAAATACTATTATCTTCTTATCTTATATAATACAGACGTTACTTCAAAAAAGAAGATGATTACGTCCTACGCGTCAAACATTTAGTCATGCATATTAACCAATGACTTAAATTCTGCCAAGTCACTGGTTTTCCTGGCTAGCTCAGGCAACCCATTCCATGCTCTAATAGCACTAGGGAAGAAGGAGTATTTGTACAAATTTGTCCTAGCATATGGGACGAGGAATGTGCCTTTATCTTTGTGTCTTTCAGAGTATTTTATTAAATTTTGTTTTTGTATTTGAAGATTATGGTTCAGTGTTTTATGTATGATTGCTACTTTACTTTTGAGCCTTCTGTCCTGAAGACTTTCTAAATTTAGTGATTTTACTAAAGGTGTTACTCTAGTCAAATGTGAATATTCGTTTGTTATGAATCGCACTGCTCTATTTTGTGTCTGTTCTAGTTTCTTAATGTTTTCTTGAGTTGTGGGGTCCCAAACGGAGGATGCATATTCTATTATTGGCCTAACCAAAGTTTTAAATAACATTTTAGTTTTATGTTCTTATTTGATTTATAGAAATTTCTTTTAATAAATCCTAATGCTTTGTTTGATTTTTTTGTAGTTTCATCAATATGTGGATTCCATGACAGTTTTTCATTTATTATAACACCTAGGTATTTTGCGTTTTTAGTCTGTGTTACCGGTTTGCCATGAATAAGATAAGTGGAATTAATTTGTTTTAGTTTTTTTGTTACTCTTAACAACTGACATTTTTCTTGGTGGAAAGACATGCTCCAATTTGATTCCCATTTCTGTAATTCATCTAATTCTCTTTGTAAAATATCTGTGTCTTGTGTTGTTTTTATTGTTCTATATATTATGCAATCGTCTGCAAATAATCTGACTTTTGTTCCTGAAGTAATGCAATTTGGTAAATCATTTATGTAAATTAAAAATAGTAGTGGACCCAAGACTGTTCCTTGAGGTACACCTGAGTTTACTATTATCGGTGTTGATTTAGAGCCATTTATTATTACAGTTTGTTCTCTCCCTATCAGAAAGTCCTTAATCCACTGATGCAGTGGACCATTAATGCCGAAATATTTTAATTTTTTAAGCAAACTATGGTGGTGAACTTTGTCAAAAGCCTTAGAAAAATCTAGTAAGATAGCATCTATTTGTTCACTATTATATTAAGCCAATCCTACACCCATACTACTTGTATACATAAAATTGGGTGGATCTAGAATTTTAGATCTAGATAGACTAGATTTTTATTAAAATTCTAGATCTTTTCTATTAAGTAATAAAAACCTTTAAAATGTATTTTAATATGGATGAAGCTGAACAGAAAGGATTGGAAAATAGTCGATGCCAACGCAGAGGCTCTTGTTCTTGTATGAGCCATAGTTGTCTATTGACTGAAGGTGGTGGAGATAATTCAACAAGATGATTTACAATGTAATTCAAGAGATCTGTCTAGGTTAGTTCATTATTTTTCTTGAAGATTTCTATGATCAAGTCTAGATTTTCTAGATCTAGCATCATATACAATAATTTCTAGAGATCTAGTGCTAAGTCCTATACATATGGGATCTAGATCTAATCAAGATCTATCTAAAATCAGAATAAAAAATATGGAATGTTACACTAGATTTAGAATAGAATAGCAAAGTTTTACCAATATCTAGATTTTTAGTCCAGTAAATCAACTTATATAGATCAAAATATAAATTAAATTCACCTTTATCTATCCCTTAGTCTGATGGACTGTTAAGGCACCACACAAGGTTTGTCGACCATTCTTTTCCTCACCGTCTTTTGAATGACTAATTCCTGAGAATAGTAAACCGTTATTGTTAAAGAATATACAGGTAATCAGTGCTTTTTTGTAAAGAAATAGGTGCCGGAGCTCAGTGATGGATTGCCTTTTAACAACTAATAAATAAATAATAAACTTTAAAATACAAAAGTAACTTTTTCGCTGCATTGAAAAAAGTGCCGGTACGCTGTACCAGTGCTTACTGTAATGCTGCTGACCTGAAAAATTGTAGTTAAACTAAATAATACAGTAATATTAAGCCCATACTAATTAGTCTTAGATATATAGATCTAGAAATTATATTGACATTGTGTAGATCTAGTCAATCGGATGGCTGCCTGGTCGTGCGGTTTGCACGCTGGACTGTCGTTCAGATTTATCGATGGTCCTGGGTTCAAACCCTGCCCGCTCCCATCCCCCGTCGTCCTGCGGGAGGTTTGGACTAGGAAGTAATTATCTTCAACTCTGAAGGAACATCCGAAACATGTAAAACAAACAAATCTAGATTTCAAAGCAAAGAAAACAGAAGAACGGTAGACCATAAGGCAAAGACGATAGGATTGACATGGACCAAGCTGAAGAAATCCAGAATATTTATTGAAAATACTAAGTTAGATCTAGACTAATAATCTAGAATACTAGGACTATAGTAATCTATACATTCTTTTCTAGACTCTACTAGACAAACTCTAATGATGATTCTAATATTAAATATGTAGATCTAGAGCAGTGGTTCCCAAATTTTTTTGTCTCGTAGACCCCTTGCCATGTTTTCTGCTTTTCGGTAAAACCCCTGCTTAACTTATATTTTTTTTTTTTGTATTTTTTTTTTTTAGATAAATTTTTTTTAATTTTTATTTTTATTTATTTTTTTATATTTTTTAGATAATTTTTTTTTTTTTTTTTTTAATTTTTTTTTTTCTCGAGAATTGACTTTCCCGGTACTGACTTCACTGTAGACCAGTGGTTCCCAAACTTTTATAAAAAAATTTGTATAATTTTTTAAAAAATTTTTTTTATTTTTTTTTTTCCGAGAATTGACTATCTTGGGACTAACTTCACTGTAGACCAGTGGTTCCCAAAATTTTAGTAAAATTTTTTTTTTTTTTTTTTTTTGTTGTTTTTTTTATAAAAAAAATTTTTTTTTAATTTTTTTTATTCAATTTTTTTTTTTAGATAATTTTTTTTTTTTAATTTCTTTAGATAAATTTTGTTTTAAATTTTTTTTTTAAGAATTCACTATCCCAGGACTAATTTCACTGTAGACCAGTGGTTCCCAAACATTCAGTAAATTTTTTTTTTTTTTTTTTTTTTTTTTTTTTTTTTTTTTTTATAAAATTTTTTTTTTTTATAAAATTTTTTTTTTTTTTTTTTTAGTAAATTTTTTTTTTTTTTTTTTTTATAAAATTTTTTTTTTTTAATTTTTTTTTTTTTTTTTTAGTAAATTTTTATTTTTTTTCTTTTTTTTTTTTTTTTAAATTTTTTTAGATAAATTTTGTTTTAAATTTTTTTTTGTTTTTTTTTTTTGAGAATTCACTATTGCGGGACTGACTTCACTGTAGACCAGTGGTTCCCAAACTTTTTTGTTTCGTAGACCCCTTGCCATGTTTTCTGCTTTTTGGTAGACCCCCTGCTTAACTTATATTGCTTTTTTTTTTCAATTTATTTGAAAACTAATTTATAATTTTAGTGAGTTGAAGAGTAAAATGCAATTTAAAAATACATATAAGTATTAAATAATAACTCATTTTTATTGATAAAATTCAAATTTAACCAATTTAATATGTATTGCTGGAATCATCAAACACACTGGAAATGTTTTTTTACCCAGGCTTATCATCTGTTCCTATGGATGTCATGTTTCATACATTCTATAAAGAAGACATTCAAACAATAAATATTAATTAATTAATTTGTTTTAAGTATCATTGTAAAAATTTTCGCAAAGAGTTTCTCGTGTATCTTTCACGTGTCCGCCGAACTGTTTTCACTAAAGGGGAAGGGACGAAGGCGAGTAACTGGCGCCTTAGCCGGTAGGCTTCAAGCAGGAAGAGCTCATTAGCCACATAGCAGAAGGAAAACTGAATTTAAAAATCTGCTGCCTTGCAACTATTCCCAAACATGGGAAAGCTGTCGTGGGTCAACCCTGAGGAAAAATAAGGAGCTGGCAACCCCTAGGCAGTTTACAGCACACAGCGCTACACCCCATCAGAGCCTGTGATGCCACTGGTTCCAAACTGATCCCAAACTGTATATATTTCCTTTGCAAAGAATCACATAAGAAGCTTTTAATTTGATAACTCATGCCACCGATGTGCCCTTGAACTGTATTTTTGTTTAAAGAAATTCTTTTAATAATATCAGATGTAGGTGTGTGTAAAACAGTTTTCACAACTACAACGGCTGGTAAAATCAATGTTTTACCTATGTTTCCATATTTTGCTATAAGTAAAGAGATATTGTAAGATGCTCACAAACCAACATCTTCTCTCTATATATATGATGTTGAAGTGAGATTGTGTGGGTCTATTCTTAACTTTATCTTTGAGTGCTAGAAAATTTTTAAATCTTTATCTATTTTGTTAGGGTGACATTGTCTCAGATGATCCTCTAGCAATTGGTTTCGTATCATTATTTTAAAAAAGTCACTTAGGCAACGGCTTGTTTGACAAGGAAGGAATGAATCCCAGTTTTAAATAATCAATGATGGACAGTGTACATTTCTTTTCGTTAAACATTTGTTACATGCAGACAAAATTAAAATTTTTAAATAAGTATTGAGAAGATTCTTTGGTTTGATTAGCAGGATATATATTTAAATGATTTACCAAGATAAAAATCATATATTACTGTATAAAATAATTACATTAAATGAATGTAAAAATTAAAAAAAAGAGTGATTAAGTCCATTAATGTAATTAACACCATTTTTTTTACAAAATACATTAAATTCTTACCATTACCTATCAATCAGTCTGTTGAACCATGGGGGCACCACACAAGATCTGTCAACAGCCCTTCTATATTCCTCTCTGTACTTAGCCCTGGATAAACCATTTCATGGCAGACCTGCCCATTCTTTCATGTCTTCACATTGCTCTCTGTCTTTCATTCTTCATCCTGGAACTCAATGGTCAAAGGAGCATAACCCTGGTATTATTTTCTGGAAATAAAAAAAGACTGATTTAGTCCCTTAATGTAATTAACACAATTTTTTTAAAAAAATACATTAAATTCTTACCATTACCAATCAATTAGTCTGTTGAACCATGGGGGCACCACACAAGATCTGTCAACAGCCCTTCTATATTCCTCTCTGTACTTAGCCCTGGATAAACCATTTCTTGGCAGACCTGCCCATTCTTTGATGTCTTTCCATCTCTCTGTCTTCCTTCTTTGTACACAAATGGGGAAAAAATGGACCATAATTCTTAAAAAAGAAATTTAATATCATTAAATAAAATTTAATTTAATTTCTAATTATTAATAAAATATCTTACCAGAATGCTAGCCACACTTTCTAAAACTATGACCAGTGCCTTATTTAAATCTTGAATTATATTTCTAGTCTAGGAGTTCCAATCAATTTTGTTGTATACAAAGGCCATGATACTGATTATAGGAATATGCCAGATGTCTGTTTCAGCATCTGAGTAAATAAATTAATGAAACTCCTATGACTCTAAGTTAGGGTAATGTCATCTTTCATATCTGTATTAAAAAAACACAAAAAAAAACAAAAAAAAACTGGACATACATTCCTCATTATCAGTTCCCATCCTGTTTGTCATTTAAATATTTTGGACATTCCTTTTACATTCCAGCCAAGATCTTGCAGCGGACAGTAGAAAATGGCAGTTTGAACTTCAGATCATTGTGTCAACCGTCTCGTGCAAACCACAAAACCAGGCAGTGTAATCAAGATCTACCTAAGAATGAAAAATACTATCAGATACAATTTCACATTACATCTAAAAAAGGATAGCTATATTTAACTTGATCTTATCTTATCTTATCTTATCTTATATAATACAGACGTTACTTCAAAAAAGAAGATGATTACGTCCTACGCGTCAAACATTTAGTCATGCATATTAACCAATGACTTAAATTCTGCCAAGTCACTGGTTTTCCTGGCTAGCTCAGGCAACCCATTCCATGCTCTAATAGCACTAGGGAAGAAGGAGTATTTGTACAAATTTGTCCTAGCATATGGGATGAGGAATGTGCCTTTATCTTTGTGTCTTTCAGAGTATTTTATTAAATTTTGTTTTTGTATTTGAAGATTATGGTTCAGTGTTTTATGTATGATTGCTACTTTACTTTTGAGCCTTCTGTCCTGAAGGCTTTCTAAATTTAGTGATTTTACTAAAGGTGTTACTCTAGTCAAATGTGAATATTCGTTTGTTATGAATCTCACTGCTCTATTTTGTGTCTGTTCCAGTTTCTTAATGTTTTCTTGAGTTGAGGGGTCCCAAACGGAGGATGCATATTCTATTATTGGCCTAACCAAGGTTAAGTAACATTTTAGTTTTATGTTCTTATTTAATTTTTAGAAATTTCTTTTAATAAATCCTAATGCTTTGTTTGATTTTTTTGTAGTTTCATCAATATGTGGATTCCATGACAGTTTTTCATTTATTATAACACCTAGGTATTTTGCGTTTTTAGTCTGTGTTACCGGTTTGCCATGAATAAGATAAGTGGAATTAATTTGTTTTAGTTTTTTTGTTACTCTTAACAACTGACATTTTTCTTGGTGGAAAGACATGCTCCAATTTGATTCCCATTTCTGTAATTCATCTAATTCTCTTTGTAAAATATCTGTGTCTTGTGTTGTTTTTATTGTTCTATATATTATGCAATCGTCTGCAAATAGTCTGACTTTTGTTCCTGAACTAATGCAATTTGGTAAATCATTTATGTAAATTAAAAATAGTAGTGGACCCAAGACTGTACCTTGAGGTACACCTGAGTTTACTGTTATCGGTGTTGATTTAGAGCCATTTATTATTACAGTTTGTTCTCTCCCTATCAGAAAGTCTTTAATCCACTGATGCAGTGGACCATTAATGCCGAAATATTTTAATTTTTTAAGCAAACTATGGTGGTGAACTTTGTCAAAATCCTTAGAAAAATCTAGTAAGATAGCATCTATTTGTTCACTATTATCTAAACCTTTTGAAAAATCATCAATTAGTCCTATTAGTTGTGTTTCACATGATCTATATTTCCTAAAGCCATGTTGGTATGGTGTGAGGACATTATGTTTGTCTAAGTGGTTTATGATGTTGCTACATATTATGTGTTCTAGGATTTTACATGTGATGCTGGTAAGTGATACTGGTCTGTAGTTCCCTGGGTCAGATTTTTCTCCTTTTTTAAATAGGGGGGTGACATTAGCTTCTTTCCATTCCTTTGGTACTCTGCCCTGGTTAAGTGAAGCCTGAAAGAGTATTTTGAACACTGGGGCTAGCTCATTACTTAGTTCTTTGAGTAATCTAGCTGGAATACCATCAGGTCCAGAAGCTTTATTTGGTTTGGTGTTGGCTAATAGTTTTTGAATTCCATTTTCTTGTACTACTATATCTTCTATGTTGTCTACTTGGTTCAAATTCAGTAATATGTCTTTGTCTCCTGGGGCTGAGAATGCTGATGCAAAGTATTTGTTTAGAATGTTTGCTTTAGTTTCATTATCATTATGTATTATGTTATGTTCATCTTTTAATGGCGCTACGCCTGTTGTTTCCATTTTCTTAGACTTAATGTATGACCATAGGTTTTTGTTGTTATCTTTAGATATTACATTGTTTATGTATTCACTCTGCAGCTGTCTGCTTACTTTTTGGGTTAAGTGTTTAATTTTTATATACTTTTTGTAAACTCTTTCTGCATTAGTTTCTTTAAATTTTCTATAGAGGTTTTCCTTCTGTTTACAAAGCTTCTTTAGTCTATTATTAAACCAGCATTTATTTATTTTGTTTGATGTGTATTTAGTTGGTATATGATTTTCTATTATGCTTTTAAGATGGTTTTTAATGAAATTCCAGAGGTCATCGACTGGTTGGTTAATGTCTTTTTCTAATAAGAATGTTTGTTGAAAGTTTAGTGCAGCTTGGTGTAGTTGTGTTAGGTTACATTTATTCCAGAGTAAGATTTTTCTTTTGGGTTTTGTATTGGCTACTGCTTTTATCTGACTGTGTATTTTTATGATCTCATGGTCTGATAGACCAGGGATAATTTCATAATCAACTACTAATCCAGGTCTGTTGGTTAAGAAGAGATCTAATGTGTTGTTTAATCTAGTTGGCTTTTTAATGATTTGATCTAGTAGAAGATGTACAACTATCATACCCATATAATGTAGATTAACAAACTGATTCAAGATAAATACTATTATCTTCTTATCTTATATAATACAGACGTTACTTCAAAAAAGAAGATGATTACGTCCTACGCGTCAAACATTTAGTCATGCATATTAACCAATGACTTAAATTCTGCCAAGTCACTGGTTTTCCTGGCTAGCTCAGGCAACCCATTCCATGCTCTAATAGCACTAGGGAAGAAGGAGTATTTGTACAAATTTGTCCTAGCATATGGGACGAGGAATGTGCCTTTATCTTTGTGTCTTTCAGAGTATTTTATTAAATTTTGTTTTTGTATTTGAAGATTATGGTTCAGTGTTTTATGTATGATTGCTACTTTACTTTTGAGCCTTCTGTCCTGAAGACTTTCTAAATTTAGTGATTTTACTAAAGGTGTTACTCTAGTCAAATGTGAATATTCGTTTGTTATGAATCGCACTGCTCTATTTTGTGTCTGTTCTAGTTTCTTAATGTTTTCTTGAGTTGTGGGGTCCCAAACGGAGGATGCATATTCTATTATTGGCCTAACCAAAGTTTTAAATAACATTTTAGTTTTATGTTCTTATTTGATTTATAGAAATTTCTTTTAATAAATCCTAATGCTTTGTTTGATTTTTTTGTAGTTTCATCAATATGTGGATTCCATGACAGTTTTTCATTTATTATAACACCTAGGTATTTTGCGTTTTTAGTCTGTGTTACCGGTTTGCCATGAATAAGATAAGTGGAATTAATTTGTTTTAGTTTTTTTGTTACTCTTAACAACTGACATTTTTCTTGGTGGAAAGACATGCTCCAATTTGATTCCCATTTCTGTAATTCATCTAATTCTCTTTGTAAAATATCTGTGTCTTGTGTTGTTTTTATTGTTCTATATATTATGCAATCGTCTGCAAATAATCTGACTTTTGTTCCTGAAGTAATGCAATTTGGTAAATCATTTATGTAAATTAAAAATAGTAGTGGACCCAAGACTGTTCCTTGAGGTACACCTGAGTTTACTATTATCGGTGTTGATTTAGAGCCATTTATTATTACAGTTTGTTCTCTCCCTATCAGAAAGTCCTTAATCCACTGATGCAGTGGACCATTAATGCCGAAATATTTTAATTTTTTAAGCAAACTATGGTGGTGAACTTTGTCAAAAGCCTTAGAAAAATCTAGTAAGATAGCATCTATTTGTTCACTATTATATTAAGCCAATCCTACACCCATACTACTTGTATACATAAAATTGGGTGGATCTAGAATTTTAGATCTAGATAGACTAGATTTTTATTAAAATTCTAGATCTTTTCTATTAAGTAATAAAAACCTTTAAAATGTATTTTAATATGGATGAAGCTGAACAGAAAGGATTGGAAAATAGTCGATGCCAACGCAGAGGCTCTTGTTCTTGTATGAGCCATAGTTGTCTATTGACTGAAGGTGGTGGAGAGAATTCAACAAGATGATTTACAATGTAATTCAAGAGATCTGTCTAGGTTAGTTCATTATTTTTCTTGAAGATTTCTATGATCAAGTCTAGATTTTCTAGATCTAGCATCATATACAATAATTTCTAGAGATCTAGTGCTAAGTCCTATACATATGGGATCTAGATCTAATCAAGATCTATCTAAAATCAGAATAAAAAATATGGAATGTTACACTAGATTTAGAATAGAATAGCAAAGTTTTACCAATATCTAGATTTTTAGTCCAGTAAATCAACTTATATAGATCAAAATATAAATTAAATTCACCTTTATCTATCCCTTAGTCTGATGGACTGTTAAGGCACCACACAAGGTTTGTCGACCATTCTTTTCCTCACCGTCTTTTGAATGACTAATTCCTGAGAATAGTAAACCGTTATTGTTAAAGAATATACAGGTAATCAGTGCTTTTTTGTAAAGAAATAGGTGCCGGAGCTCAGTGATGGATTGCCTTTTAACAACTAATAAATAAATAATAAACTTTAAAATACAAAAGTAACTTTTTCGCTGCATTGAAAAAAGTGCCGGTACGCTGTACCAGTGCTTACTGTAATGCTGCTGACCTGAAAAATTGTAGTTAAACTAAATAATACAGTAATATTAAGCCCATACTAATTAGTCTTAGATATATAGATCTAGAAATTATATTGACATTGTGTAGATCTAGTCAATCGGATGGCTGCCTGGTCGTGCGGTTTGCACGCTGGACTGTCGTTCAGATTTATCGATGGTCCTGGGTTCAAACCCTGCCCGCTCCCATCCCCCGTCGTCCTGCGGGAGGTTTGGACTAGGAAGTAATTATCTTCAACTCTGAAGGAACATCCGAAACATGTAAAACAAACAAATCTAGATTTCAAAGCAAAGAAAACAGAAGAACGGTAGACCATAAGGCAAAGACGATAGGATTGACATGGACCAAGCTGAAGAAATCCAGAATATTTATTGAAAATACTAAGTTAGATCTAGACTAATAATCTAGAATACTAGGACTATAGTAATCTATACATTCTTTTCTAGACTCTACTAGACAAACTCTAATGATGATTCTAATATTAAATATGTAGATCTAGAGCAGTGGTTCCCAAATTTTTTTGTCTCGTAGACCCCTTGCCATGTTTTCTGCTTTTCGGTAAAACCCCTGCTTAACTTATATTTTTTTTTTTTGTATTTTTTTTTTTTAGATAAATTTTTTTTAATTTTTATTTTTATTTATTTTTTTATATTTTTTAGATAATTTTTTTTTTTTTTTTTTTAATTTTTTTTTTTCTCGAGAATTGACTTTCCCGGTACTGACTTCACTGTAGACCAGTGGTTCCCAAACTTTTATAAAAAAATTTGTATAATTTTTTAAAAAATTTTTTTTATTTTTTTTTTTCCGAGAATTGACTATCTTGGGACTAACTTCACTGTAGACCAGTGGTTCCCAAAATTTTAGTAAAATTTTTTTTTTTTTTTTTTTTTGTTGTTTTTTTTATAAAAAAAATTTTTTTTTAATTTTTTTTATTCAATTTTTTTTTTTAGATAATTTTTTTTTTTTAATTTCTTTAGATAAATTTTGTTTTAAATTTTTTTTTTAAGAATTCACTATCCCAGGACTAATTTCACTGTAGACCAGTGGTTCCCAAACATTCAGTAAATTTTTTTTTTTTTTTTTTTTTTTTTTTTTTTTTTTTTTTATAAAATTTTTTTTTTTTATAAAATTTTTTTTTTTTTTTTTTTAGTAAATTTTTTTTTTTTTTTTTTTTATAAAATTTTTTTTTTTTAATTTTTTTTTTTTTTTTTTAGTAAATTTTTATTTTTTTTCTTTTTTTTTTTTTTTTAAATTTTTTTAGATAAATTTTGTTTTAAATTTTTTTTTGTTTTTTTTTTTTGAGAATTCACTATTGCGGGACTGACTTCACTGTAGACCAGTGGTTCCCAAACTTTTTTGTTTCGTAGACCCCTTGCCATGTTTTCTGCTTTTTGGTAGACCCCCTGCTTAACTTATATTGCTTTTTTTTTTCAATTTATTTGAAAACTAATTTATAATTTTAGTGAGTTGAAGAGTAAAATGCAATTTAAAAATACATATAAGTATTAAATAATAACTCATTTTTATTGATAAAATTCAAATTTAACCAATTTAATATGTATTGCTGGAATCATCAAACACACTGGAAATGTTTTTTTACCCAGGCTTATCATCTGTTCCTATGGATGTCATGTTTCATACATTCTATAAAGAAGACATTCAAACAATAAATATTAATTAATTAATTTGTTTTAAGTATCATTGTAAAAATTTTCGCAAAGAGTTTCTCGTGTATCTTTCACGTGTCCGCCGAACTGTTTTCACTAAAGGGGAAGGGACGAAGGCGAGTAACTGGCGCCTTAGCCGGTAGGCTTCAAGCAGGAAGAGCTCATTAGCCACATAGCAGAAGGAAAACTGAATTTAAAAATCTGCTGCCTTGCAACTATTCCCAAACATGGGAAAGCTGTCGTGGGTCAACCCTGAGGAAAAATAAGGAGCTGGCAACCCCTAGGCAGTTTACAGCACACAGCGCTACACCCCATCAGAGCCTGTGATGCCACTGGTTCCAAACTGATCCCAAACTGTATATATTTCCTTTGCAAAGAATCACATAAGAAGCTTTTAATTTGATAACTCATGCCACCGATGTGCCCTTGAACTGTATTTTTGTTTAAAGAAATTCTTTTAATAATATCAGATGTAGGTGTGTGTAAAACAGTTTTCACAACTACAACGGCTGGTAAAATCAATGTTTTACCTATGTTTCCATATTTTGCTATAAGTAAAGAGATATTGTAAGATGCTCACAAACCAACATCTTCTCTCTATATATATGATGTTGAAGTGAGATTGTGTGGGTCTATTCTTAACTTTATCTTTGAGTGCTAGAAAATTTTTAAATCTTTATCTATTTTGTTAGGGTGACATTGTCTCAGATGATCCTCTAGCAATTGGTTTCGTATCATTATTTTAAAAAAGTCACTTAGGCAACGGCTTGTTTGACAAGGAAGGAATGAATCCCAGTTTTAAATAATCAATGATGGACAGTGTACATTTCTTTTCGTTAAACATTTGTTACATGCAGACAAAATTAAAATTTTTAAATAAGTATTGAGAAGATTCTTTGGTTTGATTAGCAGGATATATATTTAAATGATTTACCAAGATAAAAATCATATATTACTGTATAAAATAATTACATTAAATGAATGTAAAAATTAAAAAAAAGAGTGATTAAGTCCATTAATGTAATTAACACCATTTTTTTTACAAAATACATTAAATTCTTACCATTACCTATCAATCAGTCTGTTGAACCATGGGGGCACCACACAAGATCTGTCAACAGCCCTTCTATATTCCTCTCTGTACTTAGCCCTGGATAAACCATTTCATGGCAGACCTGCCCATTCTTTCATGTCTTCACATTGCTCTCTGTCTTTCATTCTTCATCCTGGAACTCAATGGTCAAAGGAGCATAACCCTGGTATTATTTTCTGGAAATAAAAAAAGACTGATTTAGTCCCTTAATGTAATTAACACAATTTTTTTAAAAAAATACATTAAATTCTTACCATTACCAATCAATTAGTCTGTTGAACCATGGGGGCACCACACAAGATCTGTCAACAGCCCTTCTATATTCCTCTCTGTACTTAGCCCTGGATAAACCATTTCTTGGCAGACCTGC